>NC_090731.1:127031960-127046960 GCF_036898095.1 Palaemon carinicauda
TACTGTTGTTTTTAGAGAATAAGCCATTTTTAAAGTTACCATGATGAACCTTATTTCAAGACTCAACATCTCAAACAACACATACTCAATATGTGTTAATAACAGTAGCACATTAATAAATGGTGGCAGCGCTTAAACTCCAAGAATCAGAGAAAGATCTTCAAGAAATTAATAATAATACTCTAAGAATTAGAGGAAGATCTTCAAGAAATCAAAAATAAAGCTTTAAAAACCAGAGAAAGATCTTCAAGAAATCAACGTTAATGAATCTACAATTCCGACTAAGTAACATAGTCCATCGAAGTCTACAACATTTGATGAATGTTATACATACAAACTGATGAACTGGATCTTCAATCAACATCCTAGGAAACCCAAAGACTGACGTTCAACGCTTACAAAACATATCCAGGAAGCACTACATTCAATGGAAACTCGCACGAAACATCGCTAACAAACATCAAGAGAGAGAGAGGATGTGACAACATCACCCAGAACCATATACAAGCTAAGTACAATTTTCAAATTCATTTCAGTTTGGGCAGTGAAGTGTAGTTATCACGAGTCGTTAGTCGATTATTACTGGGTCGAGTGGTTTGCTAATCTTTTATTTTCCTTTCATTAAAGGAAACTGTGTTCAACTCCGAATTCTCATCTAGAATTTTTTCTCTCTTTGTGCTAATTCCTTTTTCTTTCAGAAATTTACGGGAAATATCTTTGTGTTCCGTTTTCTTTCAGAAATTCTAGGGAAATGTCTTGGGATTAGTAGCATTGTTTTGGGGAATTTTATTATAATCTTTGTCAGTGGGTACTTATGCGTTTACGCAGTGGACGTCTGTATTTATATAGATATGTTGATAGAATTGCAAGGGGTCGAAGAGATAGGAAAAGAAATACAGCCACTGTGAGCCCCACCCCTGGACCTAGTGGCGTAGGACAGATTAATCCTCTCCCGATTGTGACGCTTGTAAAAGCCAGCACTGCAATCCTTCCTTTTCAGGGACAGGTTAATGGGTTCTTGCCTCAAAATGTGGAGTCATGGATTTCATCCGTCGATGCCCATTTAAATGCCAAACATATCGTAGACCCTTTTGTACAATTACAAGAAGCTAAAAGTTTTATAGATTTTTCTAAGGGGGATGCGAGTGCGTATTTAAGAGGTGTTTCATTTCAAGAAGCAGTTACCTGAGATGATTTCAAAGTTAGGTTACGCGCGGTCTTTGGGGGTGAGGAAGCCTTGGATGTAGTATTAACGTTAAGAAATACACTTAATAAGCCACTATGAATCGACTTAATGTTATTGAGAGAGCAGCTCTCATAGCTGATAGGCTTAATGAATGTCAGGATATTTTAGGTAATTCCACTTGGGGTACTAGAGATAACATCTCCGTGAAAGATTTTTTACGATTAATGTATTTAACTTGCATGACACTTATGTTGCCTGAAGCTTTAGAGCGGTGTTTTGATAAAAAGTTAATGCCTGCAAGTATGGAATTGGATGTATATAAACAGATAAAAAGATACATGGCTAAGTGTCCAGATTTCTATCCCGTGTTAACTCAAGTTTTTGCAAAGAATGAAACAAAGCCACAAACAGTGAATGTAGTTAATAATAGTCATGTTGTGGGAATGACGTGTTATAACTGGAAACGTCAAGGTCACTTGATCACGGACTGCAGAACGAAATTCTGTTCGATACATAATAGTTCGACTCATTCGTACAATCAATGTTACTCGCGTAAGACACAACAGAATCCCAGAAATACACAGTCAATTCCACAGTCAGTTCCATATGGAAATAAAAAGAAAAATCCTCATTTTAACAATGAGAAGAAACAACCACATGTCAATGCAGTTCAGACTCCGAAACAAACAAACACTTCTTCGAATATCGCTGAGCCTGGGTCGTCAAACCAGACCTCGCAAGGTCAGACTAATTTTCAGAATGTGCAGAGCAAAGCAAATACCACATAGTTAACTCCAGTGAGGAAGAGAGTGATGTTGGGTCAAGGTCATTCATGTCAACATCAATAGTATTGAATGATCAATTTAAAGTTTCATCAGATAATTGTGAGGCAATAGGTTTTCCTATGAAACATACAGCCGAATTAAGTAAAACAGTGAATGCTCCCGTAGATTTGCAATGAATTCATACAATAATAAGCCAAAATGAGTTACGACCAACCTTATATGCTGTAAATTTAGAACACAAATCCTTTACGTTATTTTTTGACTCTGGTAGTCAATGTAATATCATGGATTTGAGGACACATCATTTGTTGTTTTCGAACTTTCCGATTGAAAAATCCGGAGTTAGATTCTCGGGTATAGGAAATAATGAATTAAATGTCATAGGCATAACTCATGTTCAATTCAAAGTCGGTAAACGCACGTTTGCCGATACATTTGTTGTTGTACAAAACATTGATATGTATCCAGCTGTAATTATTGGATACCCACATATGGGAAATCAAAACATTATCTTAGCCCCTGCCAAGTACGGCATGTATATCAAAGGGAAATTCTATAAGTTCTCTAATACCTTAAAATCAGTTTTGGATAAAAAGGAGACGACAAATGTAACCGTAACGTACGTTGAAGAACCAATAACTTGTCTCACTAATAAAGAAATAATATACGCGACCCAGCAGAATTCTCGTTCACCCGTAATATAATCTTGCACGCAATCTATCGAGCCAAACGTACCTTCGAATTTAATAGTGCAAATAAAGAAAACATTACCGCCAGAGAGTTATGGGGTCCTTTAACTGGCCAGACAGTACTACGTTGGATCCTTCTCTTTGGTTACGGTTCTTTCTCTTTGCCTACACATACGCCGAATAGTCTGGCCTATTCTTAACAGATTCTCCTCTGTCCTCACACACCTGACAACACTGAGGTTACTAAACAATTCTTCTTCGCTCAAGGGGTTAACTACTGCACTGTATTTGTTCTGTGGATACTTTCCTCTTAGTAAGGGTAGAAGAGACTCTTTAGCTATGGTAAGCAGCTCTTCTAGGAGAAGGACACTCCAAAATCAAACCATTGTTCTCTAGTCTTGGGTAGTGCCATAGCCTCTGTACCATGGTCTTCCACTGTCTTGGGTTAGAGTTCTCTTGCTTGAGGGTACAATCAGGCACACTATTCTATTTAATTTCTCTTCCTCTTGTTTTGTTAGAGTTTTCATAGTTTATATAGGAAATATTTATTTTAATGTTACTCTTCTAAAAATATTTTATTTTTCCTTCTTTCCTTTCCTTACTGGGCTATTTTCCCTGTTGGGGCCCCTGGGCTTATAGCATTTTGCTTTTCCAGCTAGGGTTGTAGCTTAGCAAATAATAATAATAATAATAATAATCTGAAATATTAATCCTTTCCGACACTTTGAAAAATAACGGATTATCTGTCACACAAGCTATTTATACAGAAGGCTCAAATCAACAATGTAATATTGAAGTCTGTAATCATTTAAATAACACTTTAGTAATTCACAAAAATCAACATATCTTGGATGTAGAAGTTTATAAACATCGTATTCTTACCGTTGCTGAAATCAATCACTCTCAATCAGTTGCGGAGGAATCCCTTTTGCAATCTATTAAAAATAAAATCAATAAAGACATTCAAGACGAAGAAATTCAGCAGAAAATTTTTTGACTTTTAACTAAATATCATGATGTTTTTTCCACTACGGAGGGATCCTTAGGAAAAACAGATTTGATCGAGCATCAAATAAGGTTGAAGGACAAGCAAAAAGTTATCTATGTACCCTCGTACAGACTCCCTATGAAATTCCAGAATGAAGTAAATGATGAAGTAGGTAAAATGCTAGAAGAAGGAGTCATTAGGAAATCAAGCAGCTCTTATAATTTTCCATCAATAGTTGTACCGAAAAAAGATCGAACATGGCGTATCTGCGTCGACTTCCGTCGTCTAAACGAGGAGACGATCCCTGATCGATTCCCAGTGCCATGTACTGACGATATTTTGTCTTTGTTAGGTCAAAATAAATATTTTACCAGTTTGGACTTACTTAAAGGCTTTCACCAGATATCATCAGAAGAAGATAGTATCCCATACACAGCCTTCAGCACAGCCAGGGGACATTATGAATTTTTACGGATGCCTTTTGGTTTACGTTGTGCTCTTATAACATTTACAAGAATGGTTAACATAGTGTTCGGAGACTTGTTAGGGGATATATTGCATGACTATATGAATGATCTTTTAATCTTTTCCAACACCTTAGAAGAACATCTACGTCAGTTAGAACTAGTACTACAGAGATTAAGAGAACTTAACTTAAGGGTAAAGATTAGTAAGTGTAAATTTTTCAAAAGAGAATTAAAAAGGAAAGAGGAGAAAAAGATAGGTTCATCACGCTATTGTTTTTCCAGATCTATTTATAATCAGTCACCAAGAGTTGCTAATGCCAATGAGCAAATAAAAAGTACCATTCATTAGAAGAAACGATATGCATGATATATTGGGTCATCGCATGGTTTTTGTGTATGCATGTTCGTTCTCATTAAACAGGATGATACTTAATACAATTGTCTATCTTTGGAGATAATTGGGTTTAATGTTAAGTAACCTTATAGAAGGGAGAGCAATTCTGTTTTTATAAGTTTTATTATTGATAAGAAACTATGGTTTCTTTAAAAAAAAATTTTGTTAACATGATGTAAAACTACCATTGTTTACGGCATATAACATTTTGCATCAAGAAACTGCGCTGCTTTTATGAGGAAATTTAAAAATTGAGAATAAATTATTGAATTCATATACAGATAAAAACTTCCTCGGGAGGGGAAATGTTAATTCTACAATGAGACAATTGAATTAACATATGCAATAGGTTTGTATTTATGCACACATGTCTCAATTAATTTTGTAGATTGATCACAATGACAATCTATGTATCATAATTTGGATAAAAGAGTTTAAAGTTAACAGAAAGCAGGAGGATTTATTAACTATATTAACCCTGGAACGGTACGGTGGGTCGTCCGCGACCCCGAGCGTCAAAAAAAAAGAGGTTTTTCTCACGTGACTCACCCATGTGACTGAATTTGTGGGTGATCGACCTTCAGTAGGTGCCTCGCCTACACGCTCTAGTAGTGTCAAGATGTGCATTGCTGTAGCTGTACTCCTTCCCCGATTTCTGAGATGCGTCGGGGTCGAGCGCGACCGAGTTTACCCTTCTAAGGTAATTTGCATCGAGCGCGACCGAGTTTACCCTTCTAAGGTAATTTGCATAATTATCAAAGTTATTACGTATTATGAAATTGTCGTAGAATGGTGCAACTTGTATAGGTTATCAGTTGTGGAAAGTCTTGGTGGATTGTTTGGCTACCATGTGCATGATTTTTTTTTTTAGTTAAAATGTCGTTCATCACCACGAGGACCATTTTACCGCGAGTGCCCCTTTTTCATTTTTTTTTTCATTTTTTTGCCAAGTCATTTTTCCGTAAGATATTGCCAAATAGTGTCGTAAAACTTTTGCTTTTTTAGTGTTGGAAAGTGTGTCTAGATGATCTGGCTACCCATGCGTGACTTTGTTTTTGTCAGATACGACGTAGTTTTTGGTATATTGGGTATTTAACTGCGGTTGCCAATTTCTGTTTTTTTTTCAATATTTGTAAAAATTTACTACCTAGTAAGGAATTGCCGTATATTATTGATTTTTTTTTTCATATTTATGTGTTAGAAAGTGTGCCTTGATGGTTGGGCTAACACGTGCATGCCTTTTTTTTTTATCTGAGATGCCGTATATTAGAATGTTGGGCCTTTTACCGCGAGTGCCCCTTTTTCATTTTTTTTCATTTTTTTGCCAAGTCATTTTTCCGTAAGATATTGCCAAATAGTGTCGTAAAACTTTTGCTTTTTTAGTGTTGGAAATTGTGTCTAGATGATCTGGCTACCCATGCGTGACTTTGTTTTTGTCAGATACGACGTAGTTATTGGTATATTGGGTATTTAACTGTGGTTGCCAATTTCTGTTTTTTTTTTTCAATATTTGTAAAAATTTACTACGTAGTAAGGAATTGCCGTATATTATTGATTTTTTTTTCATGTTTATGTGTTAGAAAGTGTGCCTTGATGGTTGGGCTAACACGTGCATGTCTTTTTTTTTATCTGAGATGCCGTATATTAGAATGTTGGGCATTTTTCCGCGAGTGCCCCTTTTTATTTGTTTTGCATTTTTTGCTTAGTTATGTTACCGTAAGGAATTAGCAAGTAGTGTCGCAAAACTTATATTTTTATAGTGTTGGAAAGTGTTTCTAGATGATCTGACTACCCATGCCTATTTTTTTTTAGCCAGATATAGCGTATATATAGGTATGTGTTCGATTTTCCTGTGATTGCCATTTTTTCGTCTTTTCCCATTTCTTTCAAAATTACTACGTACTAAGGAACTATCACAGAGTAATGATTCATTTAGATGTTTATTTGTCGGAAAATGTGCCTTGATTGTTTGCCTAAAACGTGGCTGAAATTTTTTTTTCTGAAATGCGTATAGTAAAATGTTGGCCATTTTTCCGCGAGTGCCCCTTTTTATTTGTTTTTAATTTTTTTACTTAGTCATGTTACAGTAAGGAATTGGTAAGTAGTGTCGCAAAACTTGTAATTTTATAGTGTTGGAAAGTGTTTCTAGATGATCTGGCTACCCATGCCTATCTTTTTTTTAGCCAGATATGGCGTATATATAGGTATGTGTTCGATTTTTCTGTGATTGCCATTTTTTCGTTTTTTCCCATTTCTTTCAAAATTACTACGTACTAAGGAACTATCACAGAGTAATGATTCATTTATATGTTTATATGTCGGAAAATGTGCCTTGATGGTTTGCCTAGCACATGGCTGAAATTTTTTTTTCTGAAATGCCGTGTATTAGAATGGCCATTTTTCCGCGAGTGCCCCTTTTTATTTGTTTTGCATTTTTTTGCTTAGTCATGTTACCGTAAGGAATTGGCAAGTAGTGTCGCAAAACTTATAATTTTATAGTGTTGGAAAGTGTTTCTAGATGATCTGGCTACCCATGCCTATCTTTTTTTTTAGCCAGATATGGCGTATATATAGGTATGTGTTCGATTTTCCGGTGATTGCCATTTTTTCATTTTTTCCCATTTCTTTCAAGATTACTACGTACTAAGGAACTATCACAGAGTAATGATTCATTTAGATGTTTATTTGTCGGAAAATGTGCCTTGATGGTTTGCCTAGTTCGTGGCTGAAATTTTTTTTTCTGAAATGCCGTATATTAGAATGTTGGTCATTTTTCCGCGAGTGACCCCATTTCATTTTTCTTGCATTTTTTTGCTTAGTCATGTTACCGTAAGGAATTGGCAAGTAGTGTCGCAAAACTTGTATTTTTTATAGTGTTGGAAAGTGTTTCTAGATGATCTGGCTACCCATGTCTATCTTTATTTTTAGCCAGATATGGCGTATATATAGGTATGTGTTCGATTTTCCTGCGATTGCCACTTTTTCTTTTTTTCCCATTTCTCTCAAAATTACTACGTACTAAGGAACTATCACAGAGTAATGATTCCTCTAGATATTTATTTGTCGGAAAATTTTGTTTACTTCTTTTTGATTGAATATCATCAAATTTTTTTAGCTAAAATATTATATTGTTTTACATTTTTTTTTTCGATTTTATTTCCCTTCAAAAAAATTTTTTTGGGTCAAAATTTAAATTTTATAGTCGTAAAATAATCGACAATTATCCAGCAACCCACCATACAATTTTCATGCATATCCAAGAATAATTAGATTAGTAAATAACACCTTGAAATTGACATACCCTTCCTACATTTCAAGTGGCATATTAGGGAGTCTGAGTCCGTGTGGTTTGCGGCCAGGGTCAGAATTTCAATTTTATAGTCGTAAAATAATCGACAATTATCCAGCAACACACCATATAATTTTTATGCATATCCAAGAATAATTAGATTAGTAAATAACACCTTGAAATTGACATACCCTTCCTACATTTCAAGTGGCAGATTAGGGAGTCTGAGTCCGTGTGGTTGGCGGCCATTTTGTGGACATATCCGAAGCGTAAGTTGCCCTATCTATATGTATTCTTGTTCCCTATAGAATTTGTGATATTCTGGTATATTTTTACCTGCATAAATATCATTTTATATATTAAATATATGTATTTTCCTACGGAATTTCTAAGTACTCAAAAATTTACCTTTAGATATGGCCCTTGATATAAATGTAATTTACAAAATAATGAAGATTTTTTTTTACATATTTCTTTTTTAGGATAACATATGTTTATTCCCTAAAAAAATTAGCCACTTCCTATTTCATTTGGGTACCCAAAAATATTCATGAAATTTGGACAAATTTTTTTGGCCAAAAAAAGTTACCCTTTTTTTCTCATTTCAGATCTTCGCCTCCATGGGTCTGAATTCATCCAAAATACATCAAGATGTGTCCTAAACATTCAAGAATCCATTCCTAAAAGGATTTGTGTATATATATATATAAACTTTTTTTTATGAGTTTTTATGTAAGGTCTTTTTTTTTCTACTTAATGTTTTAATATATTCATAATAAATAGTTTTTCTGCAGAGGAGTAGTATTTATCTTTACAGTTGTTTTAAGCATTCATTGAATTTTTTTTTGGCAAAAGAAAAAAGGAGGTTACTGCAAAAACTGATTTTTCAAGATTTTTTTTTGGCGTCGGGGTCGTGCGCGTCCTAGTATACCCTTAAAGGGGTGTCCGAGGAGCGTACCCATCCAGGGTTAATATATTCGGGTTTCATGGTGTCAAGCCAAGGTCTTAAAATAGTCCATGATAAGGTGTCGGCTATACGTAATTTTCCCATACCTACTAATGTGAAGGGAATACAGCAATTTCTGGGTCTTAGTGGATATTACAGCCGTTTTATACGCAACTATTCAATAATAGCCGCTCCTTTAACTGATCTTACGAAGAAGGGCGTATATTTCATATGGTCTGAGCATCATCAAGAGGCGTTTAATACCTTGAAAGATGAGCTGTGTAGTTCTCCTATCTTAAAATTTCCTGACTTCGGTAACGAATTATTCATTGCAACAGACGCCTCAGACTTAGGAGTAGTTGGGGTATTGCTTCAGCAATATGATAAACAATTTTTCGCGATAGCTTTTCATTCTCGAAAACTGAGAACTTCCGAAAGTAAGTATGCAGTAATAGACAAGGAAGGGCTAGCTATTGATAATTCACTAGTACATTTTAAGTTTATAATTTACGGTTATACCGTTAAGGTTCTTACTGACCATAAACCACTAACCAAGTTCTGTAAAGGCTTCAACCACAGCCCTAAACGAACTCGGTGGCATTTGATCATTCAAGATTTTGGCGCAAGAATCGGGTATTTACCTGGGAAAGCAAATATCATTGCAGATGCATTATCACGCAACCCCGTGTCATCTTGTATGGAGCCTTTAGCTGAATTAATAGATATATCAACATCCATGCCTATTATTAAAACGATATCTGAACAAGAAGATTTAGGCTGGAGCACTGAATTATTACAGACTGAGCAAAGAAAGGATCAGAAAATAGAAACAATTATAAATGCTTTGAAAGGCAATCATAAGGAAAAGGGATATATAAAGTATAGGCAGCAGAATTATATAATCAAAGATAATATTCTGTGTAGGACTGTGACAAGGAAAACCCGCAATACACCACATGTAACTAACGACCAGGTAGTAGTACCAATCTCACTTATTTCCACTGTCCTTAATTGGTTGCATTCAAATCCATTACATGGACACCCGGGGTTCTCATTAATGTCATAGAAAACCAAATCATTGTTTTATTGGCATACGATGCTTACAGATATAAAAAGACACATAGCTAATTGTCGCACATGTCAGGAAAACAAAGGGCATACGAAAACACCTGTTAGCCTAGGGGCTTATCCCGTGCCCAATCAACCCTTTGAAAGAATACATTTAGATTTGTTAACAGGATTTTACGAGTCAGACAGAGGAAATAAGCACCTCTTTGTAATTATAGATGCTTTAACTCGATATACAGAACTAATAGTGCTTAAAACTAAAACTACGATTGAATGCGCTAGGAAGTTTTATGAGTGTTACATTTGTAAACATGGAATTCCACACATGATAATCTCAGACTCGGGTGGTGCATTTAATAATCACTTTCTTACCTCATTGTGTGAATTCCTTAGCATAAAGAAAATAAATATCATGATATATCACCCAGAGTCGAATGGGCAAGTGGAATGAGCAAATAGAAAAGTTTTAAATATCTTAAGAGTAACACTAGGGGGATCAGACCCCAACTGGGATATTGCAATACCTGCGGCACTGAGTACTCTGAATCATTCATATCATATATCAATTAAAATGTCACGGCATGAAGCATTGTATGGTACCCCAGTTAGAACGCCTTTCCATGTATTAACGCCTACAACTAATCTATCAAATCCTTCAAAAGAATGTATAAAGCAAGCAAAAGTCGTTATGATTTCCTTCGAAAGAATTTAGAAGAATCACAAATCATAATGAAAAGGAATCATTATAAAATAGGGAAGCCAACTAAAACATATACCGTGGGTGATAACGTATATATACAGATAAATGTGCGTAAAGGACTCAATTATAAACTATCACCTAAGTTTGAAGGCCCATTTAACATTTTGGAAACATTAACGGCCAATAGGTTTAGAGTTCAAAACGTATCCCAACCCACGGATGAGAGAATAGTACCATTGGATCACATAAGAAATTTAAAAAAAAAAAAAGAAAAAGAGAGGGAAGAAGTGAGGGAAAATTTTTTATTTGTGTGATTAAAAGTTTTCTTCTTAATACAGGAGTAATTACATATATTTTTCTCGTTACAGGTTTCCAAGATGAATTTTTTGTTGTTGGGAGTGATATTGTTCGCTCAGACATTTTTCTCGTGTGGGATGAGCTCTAGAACTAAAAGTATAGATTTTAAATATGGCACTATAGTTGAAAGACAAGAAGACGTTTTTATTACATCGAGCAACGTAGTTGTAGAAGTGAATATGCAAGGAATTTTTCTTCCAGAGAATAATGTCACTTGCTTAAAAACCGTCATTTAAAGGTTTTCTGTCTCATTGGATGAGTTGCATAGAAGACATTTTCATTTGACTACAGAGAGTTCGCTTGGATCGACATTAAAAGTTGCAAAGATGCTATCTGATGACTTGCAAAATAAGACTTACAAGACAGAATCTTTGGCTTTTGACCTTTTGATGTGGACTGTAGGACAAGAACATAAAGAAAGACAAAATCCGTTTATTTATGCTGCATTAAACATCTTTGGGTCTATTGCAAGTTTAGGTTTAAGAATTTCCAATTGTCTTAAGATTAGTAATCAAAATAAGAAAATTGAGTTCTTGACTCATGAAGATGAATTGATTATGTCAGAATTAAGGAATCAGTTAGCTTCAATCAATCAAATTATGGATTTAGTAAATGAACATTCAAGTAATATCATTCAGATTATGGAAGTACAGGATTTGTTGTCAACGTTAACGTATTATGATTCAAAGATAGATCACATACATAACAGAATTGCACATATCATTGAGAAATTCAAGGATTATGTAGAAGCTATCACGTTAGCAACTAAAGGTGTACTATCGCCCCATTTGTTGCCTATAAATTACTTAAAGATAGTTCTGGAGAACGGAAGGGATAAACTAGGCTATGTTCCTTTGTTAGGCGAACGTAGGATAGAATTTTATTACAGCCTAATTACAGTAAGCGTTGAAAATAACAAGATTAGGATTACAATTCCCTTTGATTCTTCTGATGCCTGGCAATCTTACAGGATATCACCATTTCCGACTTTCATGACGAATCACTCAAATCCAGTAATATCCAGTTTGACAGGACACGTATTGATTTCCCCAGACAAGGAAACATATACGGTCATTAAAGACTTAAATCAATTAACTCACTGTTCAGACGCAATGGATAGAAAAATATGTACAGCTGACTCATTTGAATTCCATAAAAACTTAATGGATTCATGCGAGTTAGGTATAGTGCTAGACGGTGCTCTCTCCCATACAAGTGAAAATTGTCTGGATAAGCTTTATCCCTTTAACAATAATGAATTTAATTGCAGACTGAACAATGGCTCGTGGATACGATACGACAAGGACGGCTTTAATGTATCATACCCGGACGGATCCACGTCCTTTGCACATATCTTTGTTGCAGCAGATGGTTGTATCGAGACTTCCCCTAATTCCATGGTGACCGGGCTAAGGACTATCATCAGAGAATGAGCCTACTTCGCGAACTTCACATGGACGTCTACAATGCCAGCACTACCTCTCCCATACAACAAACAGGTACCCAAGCGGTTGATGAAATTGACCGAGATGGACCACCTGTCACCGGCTTATAAGGAATTTCATCACCCCATACTACTAGCAGGATTAAGTTTGACGGTGATGATATTTATCACCGTGAACATCCTTGTTTGGTGTAGGTTACGTAACAGTTGGAAGCTAAAACAGAACATTTTGCCATGTCCAGACAAAACTCCATATTTAATTCAGTTTAAAGCCGTTTGAAGTGGCCACCTCATTCGCTGAAGGAGTAAAATGCTCTGGAAATTGTGTGTACGAAAAGCAGTTAGTACGCTAGTAATATGTAATTGAAGAAATTATTGAACATTGCATTGTTAAAATACATTAAAAAAAGAAAATATAAATAATTTTTTCTCTCGGCATCTGATAAAATATATAAGCCGGAATGTTAAAAGAAAAGAGAAAAAAATAAAAATAACAGAATCTATGGGCATTTAATAAAATATATCAGCCCTATATATATATATATATATATATATATATATATATATATATATATATATATATATATATATATATATATATATATATATATATATATATATATATATATATATATATATATATATATATATATGTATATATATATATATATATATATATATATATATATATATATATATATATATATATATATATATATATATATATATATATATATATATATATATATATATATTTTATGTGTGTATGTGTGTGTGTGTGTGTGTGTGTGTACGAAACCGTGGTACGTGTACGTACCAGGAATTCGTGTTTGTGCACTAAAATTGAATCTTTACCAAGGTAACAAATATTTTTATTAGTTACCTTATTGTGTTAATCTATGTTTCTGACAAAGGTAACAATAATTCTTTAACAAGTTACCGAATCATATGTTTATCGGTATTTTTTTTGGTACCATATAATCATTTGCTAGCAATGTACCATATATGTGATCTGTATTTATCATGCATTTTTTTTTCTTTGCTTTGGTAATATCTTTTCATATGCATTATTGTTATTATTTTTTTGATGTGCCTATTTGGACATTCGTCCTCATTTGCTTATGGCTAAAGTTAAACAAAGAATAATACATATATCCAGTCACACCTACTAAACATATTTTTCGCTTGTAAAATTTTTTTGAAAAAATAGAGATAGTTGGCCGAGCTAATGTAATAAATGAAATAGTTAATTATTACATGTTTAAAACACATGATGTAATATGTCATTGTGGATGAAGATGCTAGCGTGAGATTTGCTGTAGTCAGATAAAATCATAAACAGGATGTATTTTGCATCTCTCGGCAATGTAACCTTTTTCTGAAACATCATCACAAATGCATACCGTGTAAAAGATTGTGTCGTCACCGGATGCAGGTGTCTTCCGAGAGACGAATGTAAAGTTTACATATTGTGTTTAAATGCTGAGACAACTAAACATACGATATCTGTGATATCGATAATTTTCACCTGAATTGGTCATCCGACCAAACCAGCTACACTCCTGTGATGGAGATGTTTAACACTGTTGTTTTTAGAGAATAAACCATTTTTAAAGTTACCATGATGAACTTTATTTCAAGACTCAATATCTCAAACAACACATACTCAATGTGTGTTAATAAGAGTAGCACACTAATATATATATTTGCTAGAGAATTCATTATATTCAATATACTGTCAGAGTAAAATTGAAGAGATATATTCCTGTAAGGTCCACTCACAGTAATTATTTACCACTGTTTACACTGTTTACACTGAATTTATTTTTACACCTTGGATTATTGAAATTTTGGAGGTCAAAATCAGACATATGATGTTACTTATGAATCCAAATTTTACTATATTACTCATCGGCTAGTACTGTTGAAATATATTGTTATTTGATTTAAATATCAATGCTTGGTTTTTGTGTAAACGGAGAATAGATTTATGCTAATATGTAACTTCCTTAATGGGTAGTAAAAGTTAATATGAAAATGGATCAAAATATGTGACTACAAGAAATGTGGAACCATGAAGAAATAAATCATCCGCCAAGTCTCCAAAGCGTTGCAAACTTCTAACAAGAAGAACAAATTACAAATAAAAGTACATTTTAAATTCCCCCCCCCCCCCCCTAAAAAAATATCCATTACTAATCTGTTGACTTCACTTTCATATATTCATCCCAAGTTTTACATAGAATTAGGTCGATTGTATATAGATGTGATTATGGAAGAATGTAGCTTACAAATAACCTCTATATTTTTTAGAAAATGGTAAGAAGTTTGTAAAGATTAAATTATTCATGACAGCTTCAATGGTTCAAGGTATGTTGATTTCATTTTTTCTTCCGGGTTTTTTAGTCTAGGTATTTTGATTCCTGGTAAATTGATTCCCGTAACTGTGATTTTCAAGCGCGATTCATTATACAAGTCAATAACTACTGAATAATTAGCTCCTGGTAAAATTTCAGGGCCAATCCCTAGAAGTTTGTTTTGAAAGCAAATGGTCTGATGGTTTCTTTACCGAAATAGGTATATATCTATTAATGCAAATAACTTCAAATATATCGTTAGTATATAAAAAAAAGAGAAAATATGGAAAAGTCTTCTTTACTGGAAGTAAAAAATAATTCTGGGCACTA
>NC_090731.1:127049460-127064460 GCF_036898095.1 Palaemon carinicauda
AACATGTTGGTAATCTATAGTTGTATGGTGACAGCTTTAGGCTCTATGCGAGGCGCATTTACGGGATAACCGTAAAGGGTACCTGACACTTGCACGCATTCGTGGCACGCACTGGCAGGCATTGATGCGTGAACTCACATGAACGAGCCGTAAAAATGTCGTGAACAGTGCGGGAACTCGTGTGCCAGAACGTACCAATGTGTGCCATGCGTGCCCAGAACTTTGAAATGTTTAAAGTTTGTGGCACGCATTGGCACGCACTAAATGGCCGTGATATAGTCGTGAACGATGCGCCAACTGGAGTGAACTGGAGTGAACAGTGCGGGAACTGGCGTGAACTGGAGTGAACGATGCGGGAACTGGCGTGAACTTTATATTGAAGAGAAACAAAAAGGAAACGAAGAAAGTAATGAAAAGGAAAGAAAAATAAACCTAACAAATTTTTATATTTGCTGTTTTAATGTGAAAAAAATGATATATTATTTCAAACTATTTCTATAACTTTATAATGAAGAGAAACAAAAAGGAAACGGAAAAATTAATGAAAAGGAAAGAAAAATAAACCTACTAAATTTCTATATTTGCTGTTTTAATGTGAAAAAAAAATATATATCTTATTTCAAACTATTTCTATAACTTTATAATGAAGAGAAACAAAAAGGAAACGAAAAAAAATAATGAAAAGGAAAGAAAAATAAACCTAATATATTTTTATATTTGCTGTTTCAATGTGAAAAAAATATATCTTATTTGAAACTATCTTTATAACTTTATAATGAAGAGAAACAAAAAGGAAACGAAAAAAATAATGAAAAGGAAAGAAAAATAAACCTAATAAATTTTTATATTTGCTGTTTGAATGTCTTATTTCATGCACACACTTATTTTCCTCTATTACCAATCAAGAGGCAAAACTTTTGTTTTAAATGAAAATTAACTGAAAAATAAACTCAAAAAATTTTTAAGTTTGCTGTTTTAATGTAAAAATAAAATGATGTTGTATTTCAAACTATTTCTATAACTTTATAATGAAGAGAAACAAAAAGGAAACGAAAAAAAATAATGAAAAGGAAAGAAAAATATAAACCTAATAATTGTTTATATTTGCTGTTTGAATGTAAAAATAAAATGATGTCTTATTTCATGCACACACTTATTTTCCTCTATTACCAATCAAGAGGCAAAACTTTGGTTTTAGATAAAAATTAACTGAGAAATAAACTCAAGAAATTTTTAAGTTTGCTGTTTGAATGTAAAAATAAAATGATATTTTATTTCATCAACATACTTATTCTTCTTTATTACCTTAAAATGAAGAGCAAAACAAATTTTTTCTGTTTGCTGTTTTAATGTAAAAATAAGATTATTTCTTATTTCAACACACTTTTTTTCTCTATTACCTTAACCCTGGATAGGTACGCTCCTCGGACACCCCTTAAAGGGTATACTCGGACGTGCGGGACCCCAATGCCAAAAAAAATTCTTGAAAAATCAGTTTTTGCAGTAACCTCCTTTTTTCTTTTGCCAAAAAAAACTTCAATGAATGCTTAAAACAACTGTAAAGATAAATACTACTCATCTGCAGAAAAACTATTTATTATAAATATTTTAAAAATTTAAGTAGAAAAAAAAGACCTTACATAAAAATTCATAAAAAAAGTTTATACATATATACACAAATCCTTTTAGGAATTGATTCTTGAATGTTTAGGACACATCTTGATGTATATTGGATGAAGTCAGACCCATGGAGGTGAAGATCTGAAATGAGAAAAAAAGGGTAACTTTTTTTAGCCAAAAATATTTTTCCAAATTTCATGAATTTTTTGGGGTACCCAAATGAAATAGGAAGTGGCTAATTTTTTAGGGAATAAACATATGTTATCCTAAAATAGAAATATGTAAAAAAATCTTCATTATTTTGTAAATTACATTTATATCAGGGGCCATATCTAAAGAAAATTTTTTGAGTACTTAGAAATTTCGTAAAAAAAATATATATATTTAATAAATAATATGATATTTATGCAGGTAAAAATATACCAAAATATCACAAATTCTAGAGGGAACAAGAATATATATATAGATAGGGCAACTTACGCTTCGGATATGTCCACAAAATGGCCGCCAACCACACTGACTCAGACTCCCTAATCTGCCACTTGAAATGTAGGAAAGGTATGTCAATTTCAAGGTGTTATTTACTAATCTAATTATTTTTGGATATGCATAAAAATTGTATGGTGGGTTGCTGGATAATTGTCGATTATTTTACGACTATAAAATTAAAATTCTAACCCAAGAAAAATTTTTTGAAGGGAAATAAAATCGAAAAAAAAAAATATAAAACAATATATTTTAGCTAAAAAAATTTGATGATATTCAATCAAAAAAGAAGTAAACAAAATTTTCCGACAAATAAACATCTAGAGGAATCATTACTCAGTGATAGTTCCTTAGTACGTAGTAATTTTCAAAGAAATGGGTAAAAACGAAAAAGTGGCAATCGCAGGAAAATCGAACACATACCTATATATACGCCATATCTGGCTAAAAATGAAGATAGGCATGGGTAGCCAGATCATCTAGAAACACTTTCCAACACTATAAAAAAACAAGTTTTGCGACACTACTTGCCAATTCCTTACGGTAACATGACTAAGCAAAAAAATGCGAAACAAATAAAAAGGGGCACTCGCGGAAAAATGACCAACATTCTAATATACGGCATTTCAGAAAAAAAAAAAAATTCAGCCACGTACTAGGCAAACCATCAAGGCACATTTTCCGACAAATAAACATCTAAATGAATCATTACTCCGTGATAGTTCCTTAGTACCTAGTAATTTTGAAAGAAATGGGAAAAAACGAAAAAATGGCAATCGCAGAAAAATCGAACACAGACCTATATATACGCCATATCTGGCTAAAAAAAAGATAGGCATGGGTAGCCAGATCATCTAGAAACACTTTCCAACACTATAAAAATACAAGTTTTGCGACACTACTTGCCAATTCCTTACGGTAACATGACTAAGCAAAAAAAGGCAAAAAAAAAAATAAAAAGGGGCACTCGGGGAAAAATGGCTAACATTCTAATATACGGCATTTCAGAAAAAAAAAAATTCAGCCACGTGCTAGGCAAACCATCAAGGCACATTTTCCGACATATAAACATCTAAATGAATCATTACTCTGTGATAGTTCCTTAGTACGTAGTAATTTTGAAAGAAATGGGAAAAAAAGAAAAAGTGGCAATCGCAGGAAAATCGAACACATACCTATATATACGCCATATCTGGCTAAAAATGAAGATAGGCATGGGTAGCCAGATCATCTAGAAACACTTTCCAACACTATAAAAATACAAGTTTTTCGACACTACTTGCCAATTCCTTACGGTAACATGACTAAGCAAAAAAATGCGAAACAAATAAAAAGGGGCACTCGCGGAAAAATGACCAACATTCTAATATACGGCATTTCAGAAAAAAAAAAAAAATTCAGCCACGTACTAGGCAAACCATCAAGGCACATTTTCCGACAAATAAACATCTAAATGAATCATTACTCCGTGATAGTTCCTTAGTACGTAGTAATTTTGAAAGAAATGGGAAAAAACGAAAAAATGGCAATCGCATGAAAATCGAACACATACCTATATATACGCCATATCTGGCTAAAAAAAAGATAGGCATGGGTAGCCAGATCATCTAGAAACACTTTCCAACACTATAAAAATATAAGTTTTGCAACACTACTTGCCAATTCCTTACGGTAACATGACTAAGCAAAAAAAGGCAAAAAAAAATAAAAAGGGGCACTCGCGGAAAAATGGCTAACATTCTAATATACGGCATTTCAGAAAAAAAAAATCAGCCACGTGCTAGGCAAACCATCAAGGCACATTTTCCGACATATAAACATCTAAATGAATCATTACTCTGTGATAGTTCCTTAGTACGTAGTAATTTTGAAAGAAATGGGAAAAAACAAAAAAATGGCAATCACAGGAAAATCGAACACATACCTATATATACGCCATATCTGGATAAAAAAAAAAGATAGGCATGGGTAGCCAGATCATCTAGAAACACTTTCCAACACTATAAAATTATAAGTTTTGCGACACTACTTACCAATTCCTTACGGTAACATGACTAAGCAAAAAAATGCAAAACAAATAAAAAGGGGCACTTGCGGAAAAATGGCCATTCTAATATACGGCATTTCAGAAAAAAAAATTTCAGCCACGTGCTAGGCAAACCATCAAGGTACATTTTCCGACAAATAAACATCTAAATGAATCATTACTCTGTGATAGTTCCTTAGTACGTAGTAATTTTGAAAGAAATGGGAAAAAACGAAAAAATGGCAATCACAGGAAAATCGAACACATACCTCTATATACGCATTATCTGGCTAAAAAAAAAAAGATAGGCATGGGTAGCCAGATCATCTAGAAACACTTTCCAACACTATAAAAATACAAGTTTTGCGACATTTATTGCCAATTCCTTACGATAACATGACTAAGTAAAAAAATGCAAAACAAATGAAAAGGAGCACTCGCAGAAAAATGGCCAACATTTTATTATACGCATTTCAGAAAAAAAATTTTTAGCCACGTGCTAGGCAAACCATCAAGGCACATTTTCCGACAAATAAACATATAAATGAATCATTACTCTGTGATAGTCCCTTAGTACGTAGTAATTTTGAAAGAAGTGGGAAAAAACGGAAAAATAGCAATCACAGGAAAATCGAACACATACCTATATATACGCTATATCTGGCAAAAAAAAAATAGGCATGGGTAGCCAGATCATCTAGAAACACTTTCCAACACTATAAAAATATAAGTTTCGCGACACTACTTACCAATTCCTTACGGTAACATGACTAAGCAAAAAAATGCAAAACAAATAAAAAGGGGCACTCGCGGAAAAATGCCCAACATTCTAATATACGGCATATCAGGTAAAAAAAAAGAAATGCACGTGTTAGCCCAACCATCAAGGCACACTTTCTAACACATAAACATGAAAAAAAAAAATCAATAATATACGGCAATTCCTTACTACGTAGTAAATTTTTACAAATATTGAAAAAAGAAACAGAAATTGGCAACCGCAGTTAAATACCCAATATACCAATAACTACGTCGTATCTGACAAAATTAAAGTCACGCCTGGGTAGCCAGATCATCTAGACATACTTTCCAACACTAAAAAAGCAAAAGTTTTACGACACTATTTGGCAATATCTTACGGAAAAATTACTTGGCAAAAAAATTAAAAAAAAATGAAAAAGGGGCACTCGCGGTAAAATGGTCCTCGTTGTGATGAACGACATTTTAACTAGAAAAAAAATCATGCACATGGTAGCCAAGCAATCCACCAAGTCTTTCCACAACTGATAACCTATACAAGTTGCACCATTCTACGACAATTTCATAATACGTAATAAATTTGATAATTATGCAAATTACCTTAGAAGGGTAAACTTGGTCGCGCTCGACCCCGACGCGTCTCAGAAATCGGGGAAGGAGTACAGCTACAGCAATGCACATCTGGACACTACTAGAGCGTGTAGGCGAGACACCTACTGCAGGTCGATCACCCACAAATTCAGTCACGGGGATGAGTCACGTGAAAAAAAACTCTTTTTTTTTGACTCTCGGGGTCATGGACGGCCCAGGGTGAAAATCAACAGCCTAAAAACTTTTCATGTTTGCTGCTTATAATGTTAAAATAAAATGCTTTCGTAATACTTGTACATATTTTATGCCTGCTATTTATATGTAAATCGAATGCTTTCTTATTGAAACAAAAATAAAGGGCAACAAAAAATACAAATGAAAAAGATACGTATCTTCTCCTCAATGCAATGGTGTCTCTGACAGAAAGCATTGTTGTCTCTTCCGAAGCCAATCCAAGAATGTCCTCGGGTTGGAGAAGCCCCGTTTTTATATGGAGTGGCCAATTCGTGAACTGGCGTAAACGATGCGGAATGATGAGTGAACTCGCGTGAACGTGTCGTGAACTTCTCGTGAACTACGCGTGCCAATTCGTGCCAAGGCGTGAACGATGCGCGAACTGGAGTGAACTGGTCGTGAACAGTGCGGGAAAAACACTGCGTGGCACGCACTGGCGCGCATCAATACGTGTCAGAGCATGGCAAAACTGCCCGCAAGTGTCAGGTAGGCTTAAGGCTAGGTTAAGGCAACTAAACTTTATTAAACGGACATCGAGTTTATATATAAGGTTTTCGCGGTTAAAAACGTCACAAAAATTCAAACATTATAAAACATGAGCTATCATGCTTACACAGATTGGTCTATTAACAGTGCTAGGAAGAGCGAACGGTAAGATAAAAAAGAAAAACCGTTACAGTGTACGAGTGTGTATGGAACTTGTCGTAAGCATGGCTCCCTCCCCTCAAAATGGCATATATGGGAAGTAGGTCTATAGAGAGGTGTACTGTAGGTGAGTCATCTGTTTAAGCAATATAGGGGTTTTAGGTGATTATTAGGGGCCAAATCTTTTTTCCCATGCATGGATCATGAAGAAAGGGGGCTTGCTACTGTTGTTTCACAGGAAAATATGCGTTGCCATATGCAGATCTTTCAATATGTGTTGCTTTGCTGTGGGCTTGTAAGTTCGGCGGCAAGGAGTAAATTTTCCCACAATGTGACATAGGCGCAGGAGAATATCAGAGGAGGTTGTAGAGAGAAAAAAATTCGGCAAAGACGACCAATGGATTTTCATACACAATTTCAGCTGCAAAGAATTCCAGGATGTCAGTAGGAGTGATTCTTAGTAATAGGAGGACCAAGGGAATTTGAGTGAACCAGTTTAACTCATTGCAGTGGGACATCAAAGCTTGTATGAGGGTGCGATGCAAATGTTCAACCATTTGTTGCCAGCAGAGCTGTAGGTCGTATGATGCCCAAGAGATTCACTAATGATATCCATAAGTGAGAGGTGAAAGTGGTACCTCTGTCAGAAGTAATATGCTCAGGGATCCTGAATCTCACTATCCTTCCTAAGAGTAAGGTGGACGTTGCAGTTTCCATGCGAATGGATTCAAGACAAGTGGAGTGGATAATTATGGTAAACAGGTAATGATGTCCTTGTGATTTCGGTAAGGGATCTACTACATCGAAGGGAATGTGGTCAGTGACACTGAAGTAAAGGAAAAGTGCCCACTCCTAAATCCGTTTGTTGATCATTAGCATCTTTAGTAAGGCCGTGCAAAATAAATTTCGTCTCTAGTAGCGGTGCAGAAGATCAGTGAAAGCGATGTGAAAGGCCATGATGAAATCAAACACTCTCACACGTAGGAGTAGGTAACCATTGTTCTGCTCTAGCAGTAGTGACATCACAGAGGAGAGTGGCGTTGGAGTCAACGAGGGTGATGTCTTCCCAATGAAAGGATTGACAGGATATCCCACATGTTTTGTACTCCTGATCTATTCCTAGGGATTCTAATAAGGCATTGTAATCAAATCCTAGCTAAATGGTGGCCAATATATTTCTTGATAAGACATCGACAACAGGATTCGTTTTCCTAGGAATATTTTGAAGGATGTAATTGTATTCAGCCACATCAGAGAGATGCAGGTGTTGCTGGGCAGATCAGGTGTTGGACTGTCAAGTGAAAGATCGCACCAGGGGCATGTGGTCTATGCAAATGACGAAAGGCGTACCTTCTAAGAAATTGCAAAAGTGACGGAAAGTCAAATGCACTGCAAGCAATCCGTGATACAAGGTAGAGTAGCCGTATTCGGCCTTAGACATTTTTCTACTGAAGAAGGACAATAGGAAGGGTGAGCCGTTGATCACCTGCTCCAGTACTGCACCAATAGTAACGTTACTGGCATCGGTAGAGAGAAGTAGAGGTACATATGGAACAGGAAAAGTGGGAGCAACAGTGGTTGGTAGAGCATTATTCGCTTTGCAAAAGGCCGTTTCTTGAAATGGACCCCACTTCAGGTCTTTTGGCGTATCCTTGAGGGATTTGTAGAGGGGAGCAAGAGTGGCAGCGATGTCTAGCAGGAAATGAGGATAATAGTTGATCATGCCTAAGAATTATTGCAGTGTTTTGATGGTCAAGGGCATGTGGAAGTTCTGAATGGCTGCTACCTTCTCAAGGAGGGGGTGGACTCCTTCAAAAGGGATTCAGTGCCCCAAAAACGATATTTTGTTTGCCTTAAATATACACTTGTCATACCAGACTACAAGGCTGTTCTGATGTTAGCAGTCAAGCACGATGTGTATGTGACGGAGTTGTTCCTCTTTGGAGGAAGAGAACACAAGTATGTCGTCCACGTAACATACACCGAAGGCAAGGTTCCCTAAGATGCTATCCATAAGGTATTGAAAAGTGGCCCCAGTGTGATGAAGACCAAAACACTAGTAATTGAAGGTGTGTGTACTGAAGGAGGTGGTGTTGGCAGTCTTGGGGATGTCGTTTTAGTTCATGGGCACCTGATAATACCACTTCAGGAGGTCAAGCATGGAGAAAATCTTCACTTTGTGCAAGTAGGAGATCTCGTCGGCGATGGTTGGAAGGGGTAAGTGATGAGGATCTGTCTGCATGTTCAAATGCTTGTAATCCCCACACTGATGCAGGTAGCCATTTAAATGAACATTTGTTTGGCGGCTGCCAAATGATCCGGTGCTAGACACATGAATCTGAACAATAGGAGCCCAGTCATCTTCATATGGGGTAATATACCATGTTTGGCGGGAACCGTGAATGTGTGGCGAAGTTCTGGATAGAAGACTTCTGACTCCTACATTAAGAGTTGGACATAGACAACTGTGGGTGCGCTGATTAGTAGAGCAAGGTCAGAGGGGGTGAGTTGCAAGGGTGAAGACAAGTACGAGTCTATATTGACTAAGCTTTGATAAGCAACATCAACCAGTAGGTGGAAATGGAAGAGGAAATCCACACCGAGGATTGGCAATGTGACGTCAGCAACGAGAAACTTACACTGATATTTTGTGCTAACGATAACATGAGGGTCTCGAACCCGTGAGTGCAGATCACAGATCCATTGGCAGCTACCAGTAGGATGTCAGCTGGCTTAGAAGACTACATCACATCTTGGAGAGTGGTCTTGGTTGAGGATAACGGCATTCGTGTCTACTGAAAATTGCCTGTCTGTACCTGCATTATGTAAAAGGAAAAGATTAGTAACAGGGGAGGCCACTGCCCAATGCTAAGGCTTCCTTTCATATCTTTTTGCCAGTCACAACCATTCGCGCATTTCTTTCCAGCAATGGCGAATCTGAGTGGGTAGTACCATAACTGCGGCCGATAGACTGCAGTAAATGGCTGTAGAGGTCGTTGGTTGGAGCATGAGCGAGTGGTAGCATACGTGGGTGGTGAGTGGATCTGTTGATGAGTAAGACAGAGTAGTGAGGGGAAAGGTGGAAACTAGGTGGACACTCCAGTAGTCCCAATGCGCTAGGCGCTGTTAGGCGATAACTGAAAGGTGAGGTGATTACAATTAAACTATGAAATAGACATTGAGTTCATATACAATGACTTTCAAGGAAGAACATAAAAAAATTCAAACACAATAAAACATTAGCTACAATGCTTACAGAGGCTGGTATACACACACACACACGCGCGCGCATATATATATATATATATATATATATATATATATATATATATATATATATATATATATATATATATATATATATATATATATATATATATATATATATATATATATATATATATATATATATATATATCACTATGCATAAAACTGCTGGACAGGGGATGGTTGGAGCCATCAATTAAAGAACACTAGGGATATGATTATCTCTTCAAGGTTCTGCACAAGTTAATCCTTCGTGAACTACTTATTGCACATAAATGTAATACTATATAGGAAGAGTTCTGCGGAATCCACCACATGGCAAAAAAGAAAATACAGTTCCGTGAGAAATTTATTCGTGTCAGGTGAGAGTGACGTTTTTAAAACAAATATTCCAACATATATCAAATATTGACGACATGGTATTGAAAAAAACAATCAGTGTGTAGAATGAATAATTTCCAAAGTCAGTATTTCCTTCACTTACGTGCCGAGCATGGAACTGTACTGAACGTGTTTCATACACACTCGTATACGGTAATGGTTTTGTTTTTTAATCTTTTCACTCGCTCTTCCCTGCACTATTAATAGAAGAACCTGTGTAAGCATGCTAGCTTATGTTTTTTGAGTTTGAATTTTCGTTATGTTCTTGCTCTTAAGTTCTTTTATATAAACTAGATGTAGTTTTAATAAAGTGATGAGGTTCCAAATAAACTGGACTTGCGGATTAATGTAGTTTTAAAATATGTAACTTCTGAGGTAGCTAGTAAGCTTCACGTCCTATACTGGAGTGCAGAAATAAGGTCAGTTATGAAAGCTCTGCATCAACCCCCTGCAAATTTGGAAGCTTGAGCTGCATCGAAGAAAGAAGAAAAACTGCATGGACAGGAGTTCAGAAAATTTTTCATTGCAAATAAAATAAAGTAGCATCGATACCCCAATTTGCTAAAAGGAAGGGCGCCGGTGCACATGGAATTGAGTCCGAGATCAATGCAGATCCTATACCGATTTTCTGCTGGAGCGTGTAAGCTTCACAATTTGGTCTACCTTGAATGAGAGATGGCGTTCCTGGGAAACCGACGGCGGTCCATACGCACAGGATGGAATCAAAAACCTCATGAAATTATGTGAAGCCTTATGAAAAATTATTTATGTATTTCAAAAATAATATTGAATGAATCTAAAGATTTCTTTTACCAATTATGTTGATTTTTTTTTCGAGTTTCCTAATATCTATTATCAAATTTTCACCACCATAACCTTCATATGAAAGTGCATTTCATAAACTTAATGTAGACGTGAAGAAGGGTCGCAAAATGATCTGAAAACACGTGTCAATGTCCAACAATAAGTGGAAAAAAATAGATGTATTTCTGCTGTCATCCTGAAGACTATATGCAGGACGATCTGTCCAAGGAAAAGCCGTCTTAAATTTTTGGATGATGCTGAGACGTTGTCTACTCATTATAAGTATATATATATATATATATATATATATATATATATATATATATATATATATATATATATATATATATATATATGTATATATATATATATATATATATATATATATATATATATATATATATATATATATATATATATATATATATATATATATATATATATATATATATATATATATATATATATATATATATATATATATATATATATATATATAATGTAAGCTTTCAGCATTAATTCTGTCAGCTTCAATCTATCAGCTATTGCTACAATGTAAAATTAATGAAAAATTGTCTTAAATAGATAATTTGGAAAACACTCCTGAGAACTATCAAGCTGGCTCTAAAATAAAAAAAAAATAAATCAACGTGAAACTATATGATGGATGTTATTGCTAATATAACCTAGATACTTGCAGGAAACGACGACCACCTCTCCAAAGCAGCAACCCATAGACCAGAAAACAGATCAATGGGTCACCGGCAACTGAACAGGTAAGCCCTTATTCATTCGCAGGTTTTTTCTTAAAAATGTACAAAGAGTCCAATATTCTCAGTTTGCTGACACTACCTCTTTGGAAATTACATGACCAGACTTGAATGAAATATCACAAATGGCCGAGATTATGTTCCTACTCAAAGTTGTATTGGTTTGTGCCGATCTCCCCATGTGATACAAATTACTACACTGAAGCTACCCAGACATAATTCCAGTGTAGCACTTATTACAGAGTGCACATCGATAAGTGTATATGGCACTAGCAGTTCTTTCCTGAGATAGTTTCTACATTGTTTATAACACTTTCAGTAGGCTAAAATCCCTAGTAACAACACCATATTCACTCATTGCGCATTCCCTATAAGGTTTTTAATGCTTTGGAAATGAACCAGAGCTTAAGGGAGTAAATTACTTTAATTGTTTGCAAAAATATAAGTTTTGAATCTATATGGGGATAACACTTCCACGCAACACTCATAACCTCTGGTTTTATTCTCTATAGTACGGAAAAGAAACTATTTTTTCTTGTTGACTGTTTGAATTAGTAAATTTTGACAGTAAAATTACCTAAAAGCTGCTTAACTTGATTATAATAGAGGTTCAGAGGGAACCCGTTGTTCATAATCAATGACTTTAAAGAATTTTATTCCTCCTGAAACTAACCTTGTAGCATCTTTAGATAGAAATTAGTTTTTGTTATGTTAATTTTGAAAGTCTTTGGCTGTGACCTGGTTCAAATTCAATAGGACAATCACTCATACATTTCCCTTCACAATAACAAAAATATATTTGTTGAATTTGGTCTACACTGCGATCTCATTGCCACTAAATTTACAGTACCTGCTCATATAACCTATCATTAGACAAGAATGTGAATGTAGTGGTAGCTAGTTCTAATAATGTTTTTTATTTTTTTTATTTTTTTTTTTTACCTTCAAAAATACCTTCTGGGTTATGGATAAAGTTGTTTAAGAAATATTTGTAATGTGTTCTGTAAAGGACTATTTATGAATAAACTTTCTCTGCCGAAACTGTGCATAACAGTTATTTGCATGCACGACAGAATCAATCAACTCTACAAAGTTGTAATTGTTCTTCGGGGTGTATTCATTTTCTGTGAGAGCGGACAGCTTAGTGATTAGAAGTTTGGACAGGTCACAGGACCAAGTATCAATAGCTAAGAGAAATGGTCTGTGAAGAATTCCGCTTTAGTGAATCTTTAGGGCACCATGCATAATACCAAGTTGTTCTTGCCATCATTGCTGAAGCTGTTTCGTCTAACAAAATACCTTCCTTCTTTCACCTACATACTCTGTGATTTATTTTATTTTCCATGCTAAAATTGTGAAATAAAGGGTCCTCTGATATCATCTCTCTAAACTTAATCATAAAATTTAAAATATCTTCAATTTTTCTTACATAATCAGGTTTATCCAGTATTACAATTTCAGTATTTTTTTTTTAGAAAAAAAATAAAAATACAGGAAAACACTTTCTTAGGTGTGAAATTGTAGAATTTTTTATGTGCAATATCTTATATGCCTCATTAAAAGCCACATCCACGGTCTCCATGTGGAACCTCCTTGTCTAAGTATGGATAAGATTTTTCAAATGCTGAATAATTTCTATAAAAATAGATACGAAAATGGGGAAATTTGAAGTTCAATCCATATGTTATCAGTCGTTCTTCTTTAGGTGATAATTTTCAATTAGTCACTAAGATCTCCCCACTCACAGTAAATCAATATACTCTGAAGAACCCCTACGAATTTATAAAATCGATTTAGACTGCCGAGGATGCTGCTTTGCATGGGTCTTCGTCGTTTCGTGCGGGTAACTAGGTTGTATAAGTAATGAGATCTTTTGTAGTTTTATCTATTTTGATTGGTTCGATTTCAAAGCTAGTTGAGTATTTTTTAGAGGTTTATCTTCATTATTCTCTATTTATGGAAATTTATATTAATTTTCACATTGTAATTATAGAAGGTAGGCTAAAGATGACAGAAGTTATGTCGAAAACTTCCAAATAATGATGATAGCAGGTTGATAATTTTATTCTAGTTAGATTATGATTTACAAGAGGAACCCACTTGTTATATACAACAACAAATCCTGAAGTGTCTAGTCCACTTCAGGGCAAAGGCTTCAAACATGCATTTTTTAGGATCCACATCTGGGGTTTGGTCAGATTTCATCACCACGCTGGTGATTGTAAGTTCTTAATAGATGAAAACTTTATTCTATTGGCTTACAGCGAACCAACATAATATAGGTGACCCTATTAGTAAATCTTTGCTGATCATTGCGGTAAACAAACCTTTCACCACGTTAAGTTATTCACACCCGGAAAAGGATATATATATGTTTATATATATATATATATATATATATATATATATATATATATATATATATATATATATATATATATATATATATATATATATATATATATATATATATATATATATATATATATATATATATATATATATATATATATATATATATATATATATATATATATATATATATATATATATATATATATATATATATATATATATATATATATATATATATATATATATATATATATATATATATATATATATATATATATATATATATATATATATATATATATATATATATATATATGTATATATATACATACATACACACACATATTTATATATATGTATAAATATATATATATATATATATATATATATATATATATATATATATATATATATATATAAATATATATATATATATATATATATATATATATATATATATATATATATATATATATATATATATATATACATATATATACATATATATATATATATATATATATATATATATATATATATATATATATATATATATATATATATCTATGAATATATAAATCATATATATATATATGCATATATAAATCTCTCTCTCTCTCTCTCTCTCTCTCTCTCTCTCTCTCTCTCTCTCTCTCTCTCTCTCTCTCTTTATATATATATATATATATATATATATATATATATATATATATATATATATATATATATATATATATATATATATATATATATATATATATATATACATATATATATATATATATATATATATATATATATATATATATATAATATCTATATATATATATATATATATATATATATATATATATATATATATATATATATATATATATATATATATATATATATATATATATATATATAGAATATGGAAGTATATTTCAACAGACAATAATTATCTATTAAATCATAGAACATATGTTATTTGAGATGGATTTGTTATGGAAATATAATGACAATAAACACAGATTTATCTAAGTATGAAGCATATTATCATTGTTTACTCTTTGGACGCCA
>NC_090731.1:127069460-127081960 GCF_036898095.1 Palaemon carinicauda
AAGTGTAGCAGTTTTAATGTAAGAGCAAACAAGGGAGTTTGGAATTAGAGAGGTTGATTAACTTGCTAGTCGTAGTATATATAATATTGTAGGTTTGGTTTTCATTCAAGAGCCTTATTACAATATATTTTTAACCGCCAGACCAGGGACCCATAATCATATAATGATAAATATATATATATATATATATATATATATATATATATATATATATATATATATATATATATATATATATATATATATATATATATATATATATATATATATATATATATATATATATATATATATATATATGAATTTATACATATGTCAACTTCATCTACAAAAATTGGGCAATTAACTTTTATTTAAGATGAACTCTCATGTTCCTGGGTATTAAAGCCATTCTACGGTAAAACTCTTTCAAACCATCTATACGGCATTCATTATAATTTCCTCACCTCTTCTCTACTCACATTTTTTAATTGATCTCTATAAATAGATTTAATTCCCTTGATTTTTTTTATGATCAAATCATCCAAAATAGTATGAATGTCACTCCATGTAAAGAAACCTTTTCTCGCATTCACAATATATATTCTCCTATTTTTTTTATGAATCTCCTAACACTGAATTTGATATCAAACTCCTTGTCCTAGCAAATCTGAATATATATATATATATATATATATATATATATATATATATATATATATATATATATATATATATATATATATATATATATATATATATATATATATATATATATACACACACACACACATATATATATATATATATATATATATATATATATATATATATATATATATATATATATATATATATATATATATATATATATATATATATATATATATATATATATGTGTGTGTGTGTGTGTGTGTGTGTGTGTGTGTGTGTGTGAGTGTGACCGCGTGTGTGTGTGTGTGTGAATTGATGCTCAGTTAAAGATCATGAAAAATCCAACAAATAATGTATAACTATAATTTATCTTAATCTTCTGTACCCTACAGTGCTTTTTGGAGATTGATGACCTTCCCCTCCCTTACCGTTTACATCTATTAATGCACAACTATTGTTTCCCTTTACCTCTTCCCTGGAGACAATGTGCATTAAATATTAATTTTCCCATCCTATCATTCTCTGTTCCTAATATAATGTCAATCAAAATGAGATTTCTCTCAATTCTTCCGATTTTGCTACCTTTACTACAACTTCTACTTATAATCCTACTTTTTCTACTTTCTAGCCATTACTTTGCTGTATAAACAAAATAAAGACTTGTCCACAACTCCAACCACATTTCTTACCTTCGTATGAATAATAAGGGATATTTCAATCAACATACCCATCAACCGTTCCTCCACCTATCTTTTATTTTCTCCTGCCTTCCTTGCATCATTTATAAAGTTTCTTATGTAAATTACACGCTTTATAGAAGAAGAATTTGTAAAATATACAATCAAGTATTTTGTTAAATATGTTTCATCAAGGAGTTTTGTTAATATATTTTCAATATAAACCTATGACTAAACGTAGAGTCGATATTTTTCCTAAAATGTTTTAATTTTAGGTAAAAATTTCTAAAATATGTATTAAGATGGAAGGTAAAACAAGTTCTGTTTTATAGTTAAAACGAATACTAAACTAACTCTTTTCCGTTACTGTTTTTAGAAATAGTTTCCGTTACGTATTTTAAAGTGCATTCGTTGATTATTAGGATTGGTTTCAATGTTTATACATATAGCCTATGGTACGGCCACTCCGGTGTGAATCAGCAAACAACAACAGTTTCAATATTGGAGTAATCAAATGTCAATCATTTCAGAGTTCTGATTAATGTTTTCAGTTTTTTTGTAATACCTGGAATAAAATCCTATTCCTTTTCCAGCGGGATTTGGTACGGCGGCCAAGTAAATTAACAGGATTTAGTTAATTGGTTACGAGATTAAAATATTCTCTGAAATGTTTCACTGTTGGTGGTATATGACTCTTTGTTCTCAGAACTCGGATTGATACTTTTTCTTTAGTTGTTTGGTCTTAGGCTCTATTCTTTTATCAAATGAGGTGAGATGTAAATCAGGTGAAGGAATTCATGTAAACAACAGTTCTGAATTACTCATTATAACAAATATGTTGATAAACTAAACATTAGTAGATTATATATACAACATCTTATAATCCTGTTTATGTGAAGACAAACCAGTGTGTCAGTATAGTAAATCAAGTTACTAGTTGAATAATTCTTTCTTTCAGATGAAAATTCATAACTTCATATTTTCCCGGAATTATTTTGAAATGAGTTTCAACATACGTTTAATTGATTCAGTATAAGTTGTGTTTCGTAGAATATAATGCTTTTTTTTTTTAGCAAGATATTTTCCATCAGGTTTTTTTTTATTCATTTATAATGGAAATATTATTCAGATATTAGAAATATCTCAAACGAGGCCTATAGTCTTTCCAATTCTTTGGTTATAAAAAAGACTAATTGCAGTGATAAATAAAATGAGTTCGCATATTTTTTAGTAATGTGTTGTTGAAATGCACTAAGGTGGTGATAAAAATCATCAAAGGTTGCAAAAAACTGATTTGCTATATATACTAAAGTATTCTGAACTAATCATCATAACTCTTAATCTCAAACACAAGGTGAAAACTATTCTAGCTCAGCTTATGTTTGCTAAACTAGAACATATATTACTCCATAGTTTGCTAAATGAGCCATACTCTCCTACTGCTACAACTTTTAAGCTAATCTATTGTAACAAATGCAGTTTTTTTTTTATTATTTGGTTGAAACCCATAGGCAAAGATAAAGAGAAAACTGGTATTATTTATTCAAATATTGGTAGGAAATCTGACCAGCTCGGGGAAAAAAAATCACGAGATGCTTATTTGAGTATTCCACGAAACAGGAAGTTACATCCTGCTGTGCAACATCCATTATTATAAATTCTACCAATCAAGAGACGTTCAAAATGATTTCTAATGCCTCGATTTCTTCAGAGTGAACTCGTTTTTAAATTTTATCATATCAAGAAAACGAGGATATTTGGTGAAATGATGTTCTATGATATATCTTTAAGAAATAAAGAATAAATCCGCCTCCAGCTAGTATTCTTTTATTAAACTGTAATTGTAAAAAAGGACTTTTTGGTTATGTTGCAAGTGATTTTGCAAATGCAAGCGTGACGCCACAGATTTTCTATGTGCAACATTTCTGTCTTTCCTACAAGCACGAATTTAAATACAAAAATATAGATATCTACGTTGTACCAAGCGTGTATCACACGATCGTACATAGTAACAACATTTATTTTTTTTTACATAATATCCTTTGTATCTTCGCTCTCCCCTCGCACTGATAGGGACCTGAACAAACATGTCTTTTTTTTCTCACCGTTAACTGTTAACAGAAACGGTTGTTGGTTGAACATGAAATTGCCAGTTATGGTTTTATGTCTTTTTTCCTAGACTTGATGTATATATAAACCAATGTTCTGTAATAAAGTTACTCAGATGCTCTGCCTTCTTAGTCAGAGCCTCTCTCGGCCCGTCAAATTGGTGACCCCGAAAGTCGACTCACTCCTCCCGCTTTCAATAGTACTACGGAGGACTCCACGGAAGTTGGCGGGCAGAAGTCCAGTTCCCCATCAAGGGCGTGACTCACTCAACCACCAATGCAGATTATGTTCTCGCGTAAACCTACCTAGACATATCAGACTGTCTTTGTGAACAAGGAGACACTCCAATAGCGTATGACGCCCTCAAAACATACCTTCTGCAGCAGTACTCGTCGTTGCCAGCTGCCCGTATAGCAAAGCTTTTTCAGTTTTCTCAACAACCGTTGGGCGACCAAAGGGCTTCGCTCGCCCTCAGGGAAATGACCAGTATCGCTCGCCTGCAACCTGCCGCAGACGGCTCTCCTCGTGAGGTGAACCTTCTTTGTGCCCTTTGGGTACGCCGTTTACCCGAACCTGTGCGCGCTGCCATACCCGATTTCTAAAGATTACCCATATAGGACTTGATGACCAAAGCCGACGCCCTTATGGACAGCCACTTCACGACCTTCATGATCTCCATCAATGCCTCCAATCTTGATGAAGAGGACGCCTATTCAAAGTCTACCGAAGCTGACTTGAATGCCGTAGGATATACAGTATACGCCTACCCCGTGACGTACCAGAGCAGCAACAAAGACAATCATCACCCACCACTCGCTCGTGCCCCAACCAACGACTTCTACAGCCACTTACGGCCGCAGTTTTGCTACTACCACTACAGATTCAGGGCAGCTGCGAAGAAATGTACCAAGTATTGTCAGTAGCCAAATATCGTGTAAGTAGGCCATCGCTCGTGGCGATGGCCTCCCATGTTTCTAATCTTTTCTTTTTAGAGGATGCAGGAACTGGCATGCGATTTTTGATAGACACGGGTGATTGTCGTTCTCTTTTGCCAAGGGAACTCTTCAGGACATGACGTAGTCTATCTACGTCTACAGACGTCCGACTGGTAGCTGCCTACGGATCTGCGATACTCACCTACAGTTATGAGAACCTCACATTATCGTTTGGAAATGGTTAATTTAATTGAAAGTTTCTCGTTGCTGACATCACTTTGCCAATCCTTGATGCGGTTTTCCTTTCTCACTTTCCCCTTCTGGTCGATGTCCCCCACCAATGATTGGTCAATGTAGACTCGTACTTATGGACACATCTTCAACGCCTCCCCCACCTCCAACCTCGCTCTCCTCATGTCGCACACGGAATTTTCCGTCCAGAACTTCGCCAAACGCCCACGGCGCCTGCCAAGCATGGTATTTATTACCATATCAAGATGACGGGACCCCCAGTCTTCGCAAAATTCAGACGTCTGGCACCAGATCGATTGGCAGCCAACAAACAGACGTTCGCCGAAATGGAGGAAATGAGCCTTTACCAAAAGGCCTCTAGCCCATGGTCTTCACCCTTACACATCGTTCTGAAGAAAGACGGGCTCCCTCCTGAACATGCAAACAGAACCGGATCACTTCTTCCTCCCGAACATCGCCGACGTGACCTCTTACCTGCACAAAGCGAAGGTTTTTTCCATGCTCGACCTCCTGATGGGGTATTATCAGGTGCCTTTGAACTCAGAAGACATCCCCAAGACTGCCATCATCACTTCATTTGGTACATACACCTTCAATTACTCCTGTTTTGGATTCGTAATGCTGGGGCCACTTTTCAACGTCTCATGGAGGGCATCTTAGGGGACCTCCCCTTCTGTGTATGTTATGTGTACGACATATTTATGTTCTCTTCCTCAAAAGAGGAACACCTCCGTCACCTGTGCATCATGCTCGACCGCCTGCAACAAAATGGCCTTGTAGTCCGGTATGACAAGTGTACCTTTGGTTCCAGCGAAGTGTCTTTCTTAGGGCACCGCGTCACTCCTGAAGGAGTACATCCCCTCCCTGAGAAGGTAGCAGCCGTTCAGAACTTCTCCACGCCCTCGACCGTCAAAGCTCTGCAGGAATTCTTGGGCATGATCAACTATTATCACCGTTTTCTGCCAGCCATTGCTGCCACTCTTGCTCCCCTCTATGCCTCCCTTAACCCTGGAACGGTACGGTGGGTCGTTCGCGACCCAGAGCGTAAAAAAAAAACAGGTTATTCTCACGTGACTCACCCCCGTGACTGAATTTGTGGGTGATCGACCTGCAGTAGATGTCTCCCCTACACGCTCTAGTAGTGTCCAGATGTGCATTGCTGTAGCTGTACTCCTTCCCCGATTTCTGAGACGCGTCGGGGTCGAGCGCGACCGAGTTTACCCTTTTAAGGTAATTTGCATAAGTATCAAAGTTATTACGTATTATGAAATTGTCGTAGAATGGTGCAACTTGTATAGGTTATCAGTTGTGGAAAGCCTTGGTGGATTGTTTGGCTACCATGTACATGATTTTTTTTTTAGTTAAATGTCGTTCATCACCACGAGGACCATTTTACCGCGAGTGCCCCTTTTTCATTTTTTCTCATTTTTTTGCCAAGTCATTTTTCCGTAAGATATTGCCAAATAGTGTCGTAAAACTTCGGCTTTTTTAGTGTTGGAAAGTGTGTCTAGATGATCTGGCTACCCATGCGTGACTTTGTTTTTGTCAGATACGACGTAGTTATTGGTATATTGGGTATTTAACTGCGGTTGCCAATTTCTGTTTTTTTCAATATTTGTAAAAAATTTACTACGTAGTAAGGAATTGCCATATATTATTGATTTTTTTTCATGTTTATGTGTTAGAAAGTTTGCCTTGATGGTTGGGCTAACACGTGCATGTCTTTTTTTTATCTGAGATGCCGTATATTAGAATGTTGGGCATTTTACCGCGAGTGCCCCTTTTTCATTTTTTTTCATTTTTTTGTCAAGTAATTTTTTCGTAAGATATTGCCAAATAGTGTCGTAAAACTTTTGCTTTTTTAGTGTTGGAGAGTGTGTCTAGATGATCTGGCTACCCATGCGTGACTTTGTTTTTGTCAGATACGACGTAGTTATTGGTATATCGGGTATTTAACTGCGGTTGCCAATTTCTGTTTTTTTCATTATTTGTAAAAATTTACTACGTAGTAAGGAATTGCCGTATATTATTGATTTTTTTTTTTCATGTTTATGTGTTAGAAAGTGTGCCTTGATGGTTGGGCTAACACGTGCATGTCTTTTTTTTTTATCTGAGATGCCGTATATTAGAATGTTGGGCATTTTTCCGCGAGTGCCCCTTTTTATTTGTTTTGCATTATTTTGCTTAGTCATGTTACCGTAAGGAATTGGCAAGTAGTGTCGCAAAACTTATATTTTTATAGTGTTGGAAAGTGTTTCTAGATGATCTGGCTACCCATTCCTATCTTTTTTTTAGCCAGATATAGCGTATATATAGGTATGTGTTCGATTTTCCTGTGATTGCCATATTTTCGTTTTTTTCCCATTTCTTTCAAAATTACTACGTACTAAGGAACTATCACAGAGTAATGATTCATTTAGATGTTTATTTGTCGGAAAAGGTGCCTTGATGGTTTGTCTAGCACGTGGCTGAAATTTTTTTTTCTGAAATGCGTATAATAAAATGTTGTCCATTTTTCCCCGAGTGCCCCTTTTTATTGGTTTTTCATTTTTTTGTTTAGTCATGTTACCGTAAGGAATTGGCAAGAAGTGTCGCAAAACTTATATTTTTATAGTGTTGGAAAGTGTTTCTAGATGATCTGGCTACCCATGCCTATCTTTTTTTTTAGCCAGATATGGCGTATATATAGGTATGTGTTCGATTTTCCTGTGATTGCCATTTTTTCGTTGTTTCCCATTTCTTTCAAAATTACTACGTACTAAGGAACTATCGCAGAGTAATGAATGATTCATTTATATGTTTATTTGTCGGAAAATGTACCTTGATGGTTTGCCTAGCACGTGGCTGAAATTTTTTTTTTTTCTGAAATGCCGTATATTAGAATGGCCATTTTTCCGCGAGTGCCCCTTTTTATTAGTTTTGCATTTTTTTGCTGAGTTATGTTACCGTAAGGAATTGCCAAGTAGTGTCGCAAAACTTATAATTTTATAGTGTTAGAAAGTGTTTCTAGATGATCTTGCTACCCATGCCTATCTTTTTTTTTAGCCAGATATGGCGTATATATAGGTATGTGTTCGACTTTCCTGTGATTGCCATTTTTTCGTTTTTTCCCATTTCTTTCAAAATTACTACGTATTAAGGAACTATCACAGAGTAATGAATGATTCATATATATGTTTATTTGTCGAAAAATGTACTTTGATGGTTTGCCTAGCACGTGGCTGAAATTTTTTATTTTTCTGAAATGCCGTATATTAGAATGGCCATTTTTCCGCGAGTGCCCCTTTTTATTTGTTTTGAATTTTTTTTCTTAGTCATGTTACCATAAGGAATTGGCAAGTAGTGTAGCAAAACTTGTATTTTTATAGTGTTGGAAAGTGTTTCTAGATGATCTGGCTACCCATGCCTATGTTTATTTTTAGCCAGATATGGCGTATATATAGGTATGTGTTCGATTTTCCTGCGATTGCCACTTTTTTTTTTTTTCCCATTTCTTTCAAAATTACTACGTACTAAGGACCTATCACAGAGTAATGATTCCTCTAGATGTTTATTTGTCGGAAAATTTTGTTTACTTCTTTTTTGATTGAATATCATCAATTTTTTTTAGCTAAAATATTATATTGTTTTACATTTTTTTTTCGATTTTATTTCCCTTCAAAAAAATTTTTTTGGGTCAGAATTTTAATTTTATAGTCGTAAAATAATCGACAATTATCCAGCAACCCACCATACAATTTTTATGCATATCCAAGAATAATTAGATTAGTAAATAACACCTTGAAATATACATACCCTTCCTACATTCCAAGTGGCAGATTAGGGAGTCTGAGTCAGTGTGGTTGGCGGCCATTTTGTGGACATATCCGAAGCGTAAGTTGCCCTATATATATATATATATATATATTCTTGTTTCCTATAGAATTTGTGATATTTTGGTATATTTTTACCTGCATAAATATCATATTATATATTAAATATATGTATTTTTTTACGAAATTTCTAAGTACTCAAAAAATTACCTTTAGATATGGCCCCTAATATAAATGTAATTTACAAAATAATGAAGATTTTTTTACATATTTCTATTTTAGGATAACATATATTTATTCCCTAAAAAAAATAGCCACTTCCTATTTCATTTGGGTACCCAAAAAAATTCATGAAATTTGGACAAATTTTTTTGGCCAAAAAAAGTTACCCTTTTTTTCTCATTTCAGATCTTCACCTCCATGGGTCTGACTTCATCCAAAATACATCAAGATGTGTCCTAAACATTCAAGAATCAATTCCTAAAAGGATTCGTGTATATATGTATAAACTTTTTTTTTTTATAAATTTTTATGTAAGGTCTTTTTTCTTTTCTACTTAATTTTTTAAAATATTTATAATAAATAGTTTTTCTGCACATGAGTAGTATTTATCTTTACAGTTTTTTTAAGCATTCTTTGAAGTTTTTTTTGGCAAATAAAAAAAAGGAGGTTACTGCAAAAACTGATTTTTCAGGAATTTTTTTTGGCGTCGGGGTCGCTCGCGTCCGAGTATACCCTTAAAGGGGTGTCCAAGGAGCGTACCTATCCAGGGAAGCCAAAAGACCAGAAGTGGAGTTCCTTTAAAAAAGCGGCCTTCTGCAATGCAAAGAATGCCCTATCAACTGCTACTGCTCTCACTTTTCCCATCCCACATGCCCCTCTACTTCTCTCCACCGATCTCAGCTACGTCGCTATTGGTGCAGTACTCAAACAGGTGGTCAACGGCTCGCTCCGCCCTTTGGCCTTCTTCAGCAGAAAACAGTCCAAGTCAAAATCTGGTTATTCTCCCTTCGATCGAGAATTGCTGGCGGTGCACTTGGCTGTCCACCACTTTTGCCATTTCTTAGAAGGTACACCTTTCGTCATTCACACAGACCACATGCCTCTTGTATACACCTTCACTCGACAGTCTGATGCCTGATCCGCCCGTCAACGCCGACATCTCTCCACCGTGACTGAATACAATTGCACCCTTCAACACGTCCCTGGGAAAATTAATCCCATTGCCGATGGCCTTTCAAGAAACAAGTTGGCTGCCGTTCAACTGGGATTGGATTACAATGCATTGGCTGAAGCCAAACGACAGGATCCAGAGTATCAAGCAAGCATATAAGACATCCAGCATATCCCTCTGTTGGGAAGACATCCCCCTTGACGACTCTAACACCACCCTCCTCTGTGACGTAAGCACTGGTAGACCACGACCTTGGATTCCTGCTTCCATGCGCCGACAGGTGTTTAATTTCATTTACGGCCTTTCACATCCCTCATGCCATTCTACTGCACAACTGCTGAGGACAAAGTTCATTTGTTACGGCATTTCAAAGGATGCTAAGGATATGGTCCCCGCCTGTACTTCTTGCCAAACGTCCAAAGTACATTGAGACACAGATTCAGGAATGGGCTCCTTTCCACAACCTTAGCGTTGTTTTGCCCACATTCACGTTGACGTTGTAGGCCCCCTACCCATATTACAAAGACATCGTTACCTGTTTACCATCATCGACTGCTCCACTCGTTGGCCTGAAGCCATTCCCAAGGAAAATGCCACCTCCGCCTCATGTACATCTGCCTTACTCTCAGGATGGATTGCAAGATATGGTATGCTTGAGAATATTACTTCTGACACGTGTACCACTTTTACCTCTCAATGGTAGACATCATTAGCGAATCTCCTGGGCATCAGACAACTGCTTGCAACCCCGCTGCCAATAGAATAGTTGAACATTTTCATCGCACCCTCAAACAGCTTTGATGTCCCGCTGCTAGGATTCCAAATGGTTAACTCAGCTTCCCTGGGTCCTCTAGAGACTAAGCACCACTCCTAAAGATGCTCTGAACGTCGCGGTACCTGAAATGGTTTATGGCGACAAGTTTGTCGTCCTTGCTGAATGTTTTCTTTTTGCTACCTCCTCCGACAATCTCCAGCGCATACGTCACGTCGGGGGAAGATTTACTCCATACCGCCAGACTTACAAGCCCCCAGCGAAGCATCAAATACCGACAGACTTGCACTCTGCAATGCACGTCTTCCTACGCAACAACACTAGCAAGCCACCGCTAACGCCCTCTTACACGAGCCCTTTGCTTGTGGTCCGACGCAGTCCGAAAGCATTCCTACTAAACATTTGTGTTAAAAAAGCCAGGGTCTCCATTGATCGGCTAAAACCTGCATATCTCCTGCCAGATGACCCACCTAGAGTTCGCCTCTCTAGCTCACGACGACCTATTTAACATGTACAGTACATCATTTTTAGAGGGGGGGGGGAGCCATATACCAAGTGGGTGTCACATGATCGTACATAGTAACGACATTTCTTTTTTTTTTTTTTGTACATAATATCCTTTGTATCTTCACTCTCCCCGCACACTGACAGTTACTTGGATAAACATGTCCGTTTTTCTCATCGTTAACTGGTAACAGAAACGATTGTCGGTTGAACATGAAATTGCCTGTTATGTTTTTATGTCCTTCTTACCTGGACTTGATGTATATATAAACCGATGTTCTGTAATAAAGTTATTCAGTTTCTTTCATCCGGCCTTCTTAGTATAAACCACTCTTGGCCGTCACAAATTAAAAGTAAGTATGTATTTGTGTGCAAATCCAACATATTTGCCTTTGTATGGTTAAATAGTTACACTGATTATTGTATATTCAAATTTTTATTTTTTGCATTCATCAAATTAACATTGAATAAGTGGTAAATTGCATCAATATCGTTGACGGACAACGGAATTCAAAATATCTTTTTTATATCGATCTGTGAAGAATATCAAAACATCTTTGCTTCATGCATGAAATAATTGTATCATGTTTATTCATTTGAAATCAATTCTTTTAATTCTTTCCATAAAGCATCAAAACCTTTAAGGATACCATATATCTGCGGGTGAGAGTCTGTTGTCATTTCATCAAGAGTACCCTGTGACGGGCAAAGAGTAGGTTGTGACTCCTAAGCAACAGAGTAACTTTATTACTGAACATCGAGTTTATATACACACCAAATCCCGGCAAGAAGGTCACAAAATACAACAGGCTATTTCTTGTCCAACCGGCAACCGGTTCTGTAAACAGTTAACAATAAAAAAAGCAGATAGATTGATGCAAATTGGTGTCAGTGTGAGTGGAGAGTGAAGATACAATGGATATATACAAAAAAGAGAAAGGTCGTTACTATGTACGATCGTGTGACACACGGATGGTACAACCCCATACCTTTGAAATCGTTATGAATCAATTATTGTTTGCTTGAATCCAGATCCAATTTATGTTGTTAACTGTCACTCCATTTTCTAACTAACTGATCATCTTCTCTTTAAACGATGGTTTATCATAGCTTTCGTTAAAGGGACAGAACGTTAGCGTAAAATGGTTTTGTGGAATTTACGTGTTAAAGTTGTCCTTACTATTTGCTTTAAGAATTAATTCGTCAACAATAATTAGAAGTTAAATAATAAAATATACATATTTAGGTAATAGTGAGTATGCAATTGTGCGTAAATTCATCATATTTAGCTTTGTGTGATTGTATAGTTACAGCGATGATAGAACATTCAATGGAATTTACGTGTTAAAGTTGTCCTTACTATTTGCTTTAAGAATTATTTCGTGAACAATAATTAGAAGTTGAATAATAAAATATACATATTTAGGTAATAGTGAGTATGCAATTGTGCGTAAATTCATCATATTTAGCTTTGTATGATTGTATAGTTACAGCGATGATAGAACATTCAAAATGTTTCTTTTCGTATTCATCAAATTAACATTGAATAAGTCGTAAAATGGAATCGAAATATCTTTTTTTTTATTGATTTATGAAGAATATTGAGACACCTTTGCTACCTGCAAGAAATA
>NC_090731.1:127086960-127104460 GCF_036898095.1 Palaemon carinicauda
AGCCATGAAAATGATTTGTTTGAAGTGTGGGGGGTGGCACCATCCTACTGGAACTACTGGAGGACCCTGACGACTCCTTTCTGTCGACCAAGTGCTGTCCAGAACTTACCAAGCACCTGGACATATCACTCGGTGTTGATTGTCACAAAACGCTCGTCATTCTCGAACCAGAATGGTCCAATGATACCAAGTTTGGAGATGGTGACCTAGGCAGTGCACTTCACACGAGTGTAATGGCCTTTGCAAACAGTACCCATGGGGTGTGCTACCCCAAAAGATATTGTTCTTTGAGTTCACGTGACCTGACAACAGAAAATATGCTTGGTCCGAAAACCAGACATTGTCAAGGAAGTCTGGCACAGCATCAATCTTGTCGCAAAACCATTGGCATATGATCACTCCCCTTCCTCATGTCGTCAGCTGTAAGCTTGTGTTTAATCTGTATCCTGTGTGGATACAAGTGGAGATCTGCGTACAAAATTCTCCGTTCGGACTCCCGATTGATTCGAAGCTCCTGACTTCGCCGTCGCACAAACTTGCTTGGGCTGTGGACAACAGAGTCGTCCAGAGTGCAATTGCCTGTTAGTGTCTTTACAATTGAGGCTATGCAGTCCATGGGTTCTGAATCTGTAGATCATTGAGTGAACAGGAATTTCTTGACATCTGAACTGTTCTCTGAATTACAATTGAGCTGCGTGGATAGACTTTAACCGAAAATATGCCTCAACTATAAATGTCTTTTCATCAGTAGTCCATCAGCATCTCGAAGGTCGAATTTGGTAGTCTTAGAACATTAATTTTTCTTGATAAATCTGAAAAATAAAACGAATTGATTATTTATTTCAAAAATTATTCAAGTTTAGGCTTTGACCGTTTTTTGTGTCACCCTGTGATTGTAATAATCATAGTGTTAATAGTAATGTTATTAAGTATTCAATACTTGAAGGAAAATTGCATTTAATATTATCTAAAAAGAGAAAGGTCAAACTCTTATATAGGAATTCAAGGAAACATAATATCCATAACATGTTTACTTATTAACTTGATATAGCCAAGCAAAAGTCTTTTCCGGGGCAACAAGACCCAGCTGACATTACTCGTTATGATGCAGAATCGCATTATAGGAAATATTGCATAAACATTATCAAGGATGATTTGCTTATTTGTACTGAACTCGCACTTCAAATATTTATTTTTTAATTTTTTTTTATCAAAATGATCATTACAACATTTTTATGTTTATTATACTTACTGTATTTTGATCTTTTAGCAACAAAAGAGAGAAAAGTGTACCTTTGATCCTTGCCACACCTGCCAGGCAACGATCCCTCTCAGCAGGTGGTCGTTTTGATCGTAGGTCACGAGTCACGAGGCTTATGCTTTGTCTTTGTTGTAAGATTTGTAGAACACTATAAGAAGGAAATAAACAGGAAAAAGCCTATAGTATTTCGTTAAAGCTATATGACTACTCTATTGTCATAGGTATTTTTCAGTAGATATATAGTTAAACCGTTCAGATATCAAAAAGGTTACACGTAGTATACCAAGATTGCAAGGAATATATATATACATACATACATACATACATACATACATATATATATATATATATATATGTGTGTGTAAAGACATACATACACACAAACACACCAATATATTTGTATATATATATATATATATATATAGATATAATTTTTATATATAAATATATATATATATATATATACATATATATATATATATATATATATGTATATATATACCTTCCTTTCATTAGAAGGGGCTAGCGTTCGATCCCAAGTATGAGGTAGAAATTTATTTTTATTTGAACACGATGTTGTGTTGATATTCATCCATATATATGTATATATATATATATATATATATGTGTGTGTGTGTGTGTGTGTGCAAAATATGCAAAATAAATAAGTAACTTTTGAGCAATATTCTTAGTATGTCTTTTGTATATGTAGCATATAATTACCAAAGTTTCCAGTGATCAGGGTATTGTTGAGCAGATTTTGAATATTCCTTTATAGGTATCTCATATTTTAAACGCATCATGGGTAAGTTGGAGTAACGTAGCAAGCATTCATATATTTTGGTCATTTGTCCATTGCCTGAAGTTAGAGGAACACATTTACAAAAAATAACGGAATTAACATTACTGTTATTCAGGATGTGCATATTCAAGAGTTATTATGTTAATTATCGTAAGTGACCAAATATCGGAAATTAAACGAGAATACAAAGGGTGATAGAACCACTAAAAAAAGATTAAATGAACCTTTTTTTTTTAAAGTGAAAGCTAGCTTGTTGCGCCTTGACCAAAGTTTCTGTAACTGCAAAGTTGATAAACCAAGTTTTGATGTTCGTGAATCGAATAAAAAGGGTGAGATTATCGGGACATCCATAAATCTTACTCCTACTTGATGGGTCTCTCTCTCTCTCTCTCTCTCTCTCTCTCTCTCTCTCCTCTCTCTCTCTCTATCTGTGTGTGTGTGTGTGGAAAAGATCCTCTTCGGATGTATACATATCTAGAGAAAGTAATTACAAAGAGAGAACGTAATAGTTAAATGTAATTTAAGTACTACAAAATAGGTACATGGTGAGGATGGCTGCCGAAAATTACGATTATTATCGCTTGCAAAGGCGGAGGTAACTTAAGGGATGCGCCTACAGAAGGATCTATGTTAAGATATTGATGGTTTGGATTCTATACTATCAATATTTTAGCTACCCCTCTTTCATATAACCACACAAAAGAACAAGATTATTTTACAAAATATTGATAGTAATCGATACAAAAGACAGTAATCTCCTCAACAATCATTTCATTTAAGCACGACATGGGGTAATTGCATTGTATCACTGCACCTTCCAGTTCAACTCTTAGATATCTTCCGTTTTTTTCGTAGTGGTGTTTTAAACATAGCTCCAACAAAAGTCTTCACAAATAGGTCTACCACTCACCTACTCAAGAGCTGTTTTATGTAAGTCCCTTCTGCTAAGACCAGGATGTTTTACTAATGACTATTTTCGTTGAATCACTATTCGACAAGCAGTCAAATAAAAAAGGGAGACACATAGGCTTATGAGCAAAGATAAAAGGTGACAATCATTTATCTTCCGCTACAAATTTTGATTCCCATGTGTTCTCAATCGAGTTTCTGTAAAAGAAAAAAGAAAGAAAGAAAGAAAAAAAATGGTTCGCGCCCCGGCACCCAAGTACACATCTGGGCAGATATCTATGGAGGTGTTTGTGCAGCAACGCCCCAGGACGAAAGTTTTTAAATTCCAGAATTTGAGCTGCAAATGGTGGTTCCGGTTGGCGGGTGGTTTATAAGGTCTTTATAGAAATACCCTGGAAGCCATTTTAAGTGTACCGCCACATAAACGGAATATTACGTCGATTTATGAAGACACCTTGAACTCTTAAGGCCATCTCAAGCATGGGACAATTAATGTAAATGTCCTCCGTTGTGCATAACGATATGCAAATGAGATATTCATTAGCATAAAAATTCGTCCTCTAGATTTTAGTGGTCATCTGTTACCGCTCCCTATCCTCTGCCACCTTCCCTCTCGACAAAAGCAGTCGTACACACTTACACATTAGGTTTTTCCTCCTTCTCTTTCCTTATTCTTATCCTTACTCTTATAGACCTTGCTCTTATCATAATGAAGTGTTAATGAGACGAGGTGTTATTGCCTAAGAAGAGAGGATCTTTGGGCGACAATACCCCCTTGTGGCTCGAGGCCAAGATTCAACTTTTTATCAATTTTCGTTATGTCTGAGGGTATATATATATATATATATATATATATGTGTGTGTGTGTGTGTGTGTGTGTGCGTGTGTCTTATAATGCATTATAGAAAACGACCACAAATACGAAATAAATTCACTTTGCATTACAAGTGGGATATGAATTTTTTTTTTTCATCCTTTCCATGCAAGGGCTCATTGCGAAAAAAGAAAACTAAAAAACAAAATAAATTACCAAAAAAAAGAAAAAACAGATACATCTGATTTTCGTATTTTCATCTAATTTACGACTTCAGTGAAGCTAAAGGACAACCCATCTCCGAAAATGCACGTTGGTCATCTCGCTAATCTGAAAGGAGCAATAAAATGGCTCAACTTATCCCGGAATTGGTGGTAAAGAACAACTCCTCTCAGCCGTAACATTTTCTCCCACCCAATATTTTCAAGGAACAGAAATTCCTTTGTTGGAAAAAGATAAGAAAATTCCCGGTATCCTTTTGTCTTTGGCTGAGGTCCGAAGTTCTTTAAGTTACCCCTCCAGGCTAGTAGTCAGAGGACAAAAAGGGACAAGGATTTAAAAGGTTGGAAGGGAACCGAGTTATATTTCGAAAACTGCTTTGAGATAGTCCCCTGCTGGGAAAGCTAACTCATTTCGGGATATTTCTTCTCCTTGAGGATTTCTTCTCCGATTTTTGTAGGAAGCGGTTCATTTTATATATTTTTTGAGGTTCCTGTTTAATAAAACCTTTTCTGGTGTCTTTTGATTGATTGATTTTAATTTTTTCTATTATCGTTACATTATCTTGTGATGATTAATTTTCACTTACGGCATTCTTCAATTTAAACAGAAAAAAAAAAAAACCTAAGATTTTCTATGCCATGTTGTCGTGGCGAACAGAAGCTCCACTATTTTCCCTTCTTATCTAATTCGACTTTTTCCTTCAAGGAAATCCACACCTTTCACTTTCTCCAATAATTTGTACTTTAGATAACAAGATATTCCACATATTACGGTATATTTGCGTTACTTTAGCATTTTTACATCAAACAATATATTCCATCCACAAACCTAATTAAGGCGATCACACACATAAGAAGACACAAACACATATACGAGTGCGAATGTGTATGAGTGCGTGAGCGTATGCACTAATGTGTTCAAGTCCGGCCATATGGAAATTAAAGTTTTTTTTTTTTTTTTTTTTTTTTTTTTTTTTTTTTTTTTTTTTTTTTGTATATCTAGAACTTTCCTTTTTCCTGTTGTTGAGGCAAAAGGACTAAAGAAATGTGGTTGGCCGGGGGGGGGACTTTAATTAGCGTTGTAACATGCAGAACTTCCTTGAAATATCACAAGTTTAAAACATGTTCTGCATACAAAATTGGCATCGTTGCTTCGTTATTATCTTAACCAAAGATTACAATACTTCTTGATTTGGAAACTAGTTCAATTCTGTACGGAAAAAAAGCTGATTCTTCTATTCATCCTAAATATTATCTTAATTGTTCCAACTTCAGCCGTTGATATGCTCGAAACTACAGCCAATCCCACTTTCATAAGCCTTTCAACTTAGTTCAACTCGTTTTTCAGATCACTTTGAGATGCTCCATAAATGGTAAATCTTCGAAAAATAATTTCATGTCTTATCCAGGATCGAGTGGATCCAGGGCTTTTCAACGCTATTGACGTATCTCTGGTCAAACTCTTGTAAAAATTTTAATAACATATATCTAGGAAATGTTTGTGAATATAATTCTGCCCTCAAACTTGCTGTTTTACAAGACTCATTATAACACTGTTGGTCATGAAAAAGAATAGTTACTACTCATATATCTTATTCCATTCAAAAATTTTATGTTCTTAGTTATGAATATAATTTAATATTTTTTTTTTTTATATCTTCAAGGCGACATAAGTTATAGATTCCTAGCATCAATAGGGTTCATAAGGATAGAAAATGTTTGGTCCAGTATATTTTCAGCTATTGGTTTGTGAATTTGAATTCTTCATCGTTTGTAACCATCACCGCAGGACTAAATCATGGAATGGATTTTTCTATACTAAATTGTATGTTACATTTTAGTATTCTATGCTTTCTCTATGTCAAAGATGCCCTTTTTTTATTAGGCCTAATATTTAGGGCTACTTCTGTTGAACTGGAGGATGTCCTTGTTTGAAAGAGGGTGCTTAAGGCACTTGCTTCGTAAAATCTAATAAACATAAAATCAGAGATTCGTATTCCATACGAATCAGCACCTATTTTTATAACTTAGAAAAGTTATATTTCTTTTTAGGTAAGTTTTCAAACTCTCTGCTTAATTAAGAATCTTTATCATTTCACTTACGATTCAAGTCCAACTTATTCATATATTCATATATATATATATATATATATATGCATACATACATATATATATATATATATATATATGTATATATATATATATATATATATAAATATATATTTATATATATATATATATATATATATATTGTTAGGTTGTTTGACTTTGAAACAACCTAGTTTAAATTTATTTTTTGTTAACTGCCATTTTCTTTGTTAAGGTGGGTGTCTTTGTTTACTTTTGTCACAATGTGAGTGGCAAGAACCAGTCAGGTTTGGGAAGCCAGAAGGACCGGTTCTCGTGATGCAGTCGAGAAATAGCAGCAGACACAGCTTTGGAGTATCTCCTAGTTGATGGGGACTTGTCCTCAACCTAGCCCTCGAGGTCGAGATGGTTTTAAAGAGTTATTCTTCGGTGGCAGCAAAGTGGGTGTCGTATCGACACTGTCGTGGTCGTTCCCGTAGTGTTCGATGGACGTCCTCGAGGATCAGGGATTGTTTGTGGATGTTTATATGTTTTATTAATAATGAGCAAATTATCTTATTAATTTGTCATTGCTGCTGCTTAATGTGTTTTATTTGTTGTTGTTGATGAATATTGCTTATTTTATTTACCAGTTGTTTGAACGTTGTTTTCTGTTTTTGTTATTGTAATGTTATTTGAATTTATGGTATTCATCATTCAATTACTGTGCTTCCCATTACTTGTACTCACTTGTAATTATTGTATATATTTTTGTATAATAAACTAGGCTAAGGTACTTTAGTATTATCTTTTATACCCACCCCTTCGGTTGTTGCAATCCATCGGTTCATTCCAGTCCCAATTCTTTTAGTATTTTAAAAGAACCTGTTGAACCATTAAGGCAGTTCATAATATATATATATATATATATATATATATATAATATGTATGTATATAATGATATATGCATGTATGTATCTATATATATATATATATATATATATATTGTGTGCGCGTGTATTAATATTATTATTGATAGTTAGCTACAAAACTAGCTGGAAAAAAACAATGCTGTAAGCTCTAACAAGGAAAATAGCCTAGGGAGGAAAGGGAATAAGGAAATAAATAAATGATAGAAGAAGTAATGAACAATTAAAATCTATTATTTAGAAAACGTCAACTCAGATATTTCATAATGTATAAAAAGACTTTATATTGCTCTAGAAATTAATATTTAGATCAGGAATAAGAAATTTAATAGACCGTAAGTTCCTGTCCAGCAAATTAAGATAAGAATCAACATCTGGAGACCAGAAAGGAGAAAAGTACTTGAAACAAGGTAGAAGGAAAAATTAAAACCACTTTTTTTTCAGAATAGATTGATCACCAAATATTTTAAGACTTTCTTAATAAACCAATTTCTTGTTCAATTGAAGAAGACGCAGACCTAATGTTTTTTTCTCAAAAGTAAATTTTCTGTCGAGAATAACACTCAGAATTTTAAAAGTCATACAAAGTTAAAGAAACATTATCAATGATGAGATCCGGATGTTGAGGAGCCGCTATACTTTGAGTTTTGTTAGGATTCTACTTCATGCCCAATAGTTTCCACCGTGGACTAATATTTGCTATCTCTATTAGAGGTTTAGCAACCCCAGATCTACGTTCAAGAGATGAAATTGATGCAAAGAGATTAGCACCATTGCATATGGAATAAACTTGTTTTCTAGGCCAAACCACATGTCATGTGAATATAGTATGAAAAGTAATGGTACAAGAACACTACCTTGAGGAACACCAGATATCACATTCCTATACTCACTATGGTGCCTGTAAACAACAACTCTTTACAATCTATTAATTAGAAATTCAATAATGATTCTAAGAAACAACCCACCCACTCCCAACTGTTTGAGTTTGAAAACAAGGGCCTCATGATTAGCACGGTCAAAGGCAGCACTAAAATCAAGGTCAATCATACAAATATCCCAACCACAACCAAGGGATTTCTGTACAGCATTGGAGATTGTAGGAAGGGCATCACATGCTCAAAGGCCTTTACGAAAACCAAATTGCAAATTAGGGAACAGGAGATTAGCTTCAGCAAACATATTGAGACGTTTTGCTAAAAGACGTTCAATAACCTTATTTGGCAGTTATGGATATTGGGTGGTAATTAGTTGGCTGAGCTACCACAATCACATTTGCGCAAAATACAAATAACTTTGGAGCTAAGAAATCTGCAGTCTATATAAAAACAAAGGTAAAATACCATTTTGGTCTACACCTCCATAATCATCAAGGTCTATCAAGAGTGCTTTAATCTCCCCGGACCGAAAAGATAAACTAGTTAGTTTAGCCTCAGGAAAACTGGGATGAGGTACTTCGAGTTTCTTATTACTCAGCTTACTGTCAAACACATCAGCCAAAAGGGTTGCCATTCGTTTGGAAAGTGAGTGACAGAGCAAATTGGTTTAAGTAAACGAGGATATATTGCATCTACACCAAAGTGTACAGTTTTAAGGGTAGTCCACTACCTATGTTCCTTTCTTGTACCAGTTGAAGCACAAACTTTGAGCAAAAGCTCTAAGCTGAGTACAGTTATTCCAGGGCATATCTGATCCCTCCAAAGATGATAGGTCACCTGCTTCTCTAAACAAGCCCATCTAAAATCATGATTGAACTCGGTACCTTAGTAACAGAGAAGGGATACGCCTATCAATTATGTTGACTAGATTCTCATTTAAAGGGACAACAGGATCAACACTATTTTACAATTGTGATCAGTTCAAGCTCAAATGATCATTCAAATTCCCATTCCAGTCTGCTTGAAATTTCATATAAATCTTACATGAGTATGATATATCAGGGTTAGGCCTATGCTCAGTTTTCACTGCTATTGGATTCAAGGAATGATCAGATATCGCAACTAGAGAACCAACCTTATTTGTGATAACACCATGGGAGTCAGTGTATACGAGGTCCAAGCAGTTACCAGACATGTGAGTAGCTTCATATATCATTTGCTCACAGCCTGATTCGGAGGCAAAGTCTAGTGTTCTTAACAGAATTTAACCACTCCTTATGGTGAGCATTGAAATCACCAACAAAGAAAAAAAAAAACCATATCTGTTATCTTCTTGTATCTTAGCCATAACTGTAAGAAGACACTCGAAGATAGACACATCCATGTCTGGATTCCGGTAGATCGAACACGTATAGAAGCTGTTATGCTTGCAACAAAATTTTATTACCTAAATCTCATGACATCCACATTCATAGTAGGACTTATGAGAAGTAGGATATTCAGTCCTAATTTACATCGCTATTCCTCTGGCTCTATATATGGCACCGCATTTCAACATTATCGGCTAATTAAAACCAGTTATAAGAAGCTCAGATGAGTGCCTCATATTAGAAGCTAAAGTTACTGAGTACAAAGGAATATCATACTTTTTAGACGCAACTATAAGATCTTGAATATTTGCATGAAAACCAAGAAAATTTCCATGCAGTAGACGATCTTAACGAAATCTAGGACATACTTGTCCTGGATTTTGCTTAATGTCTCCAGATAACAAAAAAAAAAAAAAAAAAAAAAAAATCAATGGTAATATAAAAGATACATAATACATAGAAACTATATTAACAAGAATGATAACAAAAACAATATGCACAGTAATATAAACAAAGTGGTTGGTCAAACACATAGACTATAGTGAAAACGTCAGAGAAATTGGTCAACATGGAGGAGCCGATACACCATGCAAGGCTAAATACCCTCCAGGGTCGCTACTACAACTGAAGGGAGGACAGTAAGGATGGTATAAGGAAATGTAAACCTCTTGATATACCACCAGGCATCTATGGCCCTTCCATTGAGCCTGCCCAACACACCACTAAAAAAAAAAAAAAGAAAAAAAAATTAGGAAAAAAAATAAGATAGAATTTTGTTTGCTCGAGTGTACCTTCAAGAAAGAGAACTCTAACACAAGATAGCGGGAAACCATGGTACAGAAACTATGGCACTATTCAAGACTAGAGAACAATGGTTTGATTTTGGAGTGTTCTTTTCCTAGGAGAGCTACTTACCATAGCTGAGAGTCTCTTCTACCATTACGAAGAGGAAAGTAGCCACTGAACAATTATAGTACAGTAATTAGCCCCTTGGGTGAAGAAGTGTTTGGTAATTTCAGTGTTCAGTGTTATCTGATATATAAGAAAAGACGAGAATGTGTAAAGAATAAACTAGATTATTTGGTGTAAGTGTAGGTAAAGGAAAAAATGAGCCGTAACCAGAGAGAGGGATCAAATGTATTACTCTTGGGGCATTCAAAGGATCCAATAACTCTTTTTACATATACATAGACATATATGTATATATATATATATATATATAAGCACACACATATATATATATATATATATACGCACATATATATATATATATATATATACGCACACACACACACATATATATATATATATATATATCTTACTTATATATGTAATCGAACAGTTTAACATGTTTTTTCAAAAAGGCCCATAAAAAAAACACAGGAAATATGAATAAATCACACTATATTTCGGTCAATAAACATCGACCCTCTTCAGGATGTAAAGTAAAAATGAGGAATGCAGTGGAGAGTGACGGTTTATATATAAAAGCAAAAACGGTGTTCAATTGTAAAGAATTTGAAATCATTTGTGAACAACTCGCCCAGCTATTCTACCCGAGGTATGTCATAGAAAAGGCCATCAACAAAGCCAACACGATATACTATAAAGATCATGATGTTACTAACACAAGAGATTTTAAAAGTAAGATAAAACTCCCATATATAGAAGGTATTAAAAATATAACAAATCATATCAAAACTGAGAACTCCTTTGTTTTTTTCATATCCAAAGACCATAGGAAGCGCCCTTATTAATGTTTATCAAAATAAAAGAGATATAGAATCCGGCGTTTATAAAGTACCATATGGGGATTGTGAAAAGTGTACGTTGGGCAAACGGGCCGTTCGCTATCTCAAAGATTATCCGAACACAAAAGATCTGTTAGATATGGCTATGAAAACTCGGGGATTTTCGTTCACCTTAGGGATTTAGGGCACCAGATTAACTGGAGTGAGTCGTCTTTGCTTTTTAAGAGTACCTGTCCGTACAGAAGGAAAATCCTGGAATCACCCATCATAAATCAATCAAGCACAATGAGCCTATCTGGGGGCCAATGGAAAGCTGACACCGTGGGCAATACTCTTCTCAACTCTATCATTAATAAGATAATCCACGGAGACTGACCACCAGACATGCATCAGAGGTCAAGACTTCCTCCCAAGCGGCTCAACAATAAGAAGACGCACCTGGATGTATAAGTGTGCTACTTTTATAAGCACACATTGAGTATGCGTTGTTTAAGATGTGTAAAGCTGGATAACGAAGACATCTTATTAGCTTTAAAAAGTATTTATTGTTTAAAAACAACAGAGTTAAACATCTCCATCACAGGAGGGAGCTGGTTTGGTCAGATGACCAATTCTGGTGAAGTATAGAAATGAACTGATTAAATTATCGATATCACAGATATCGTATGCTTAGGTTGATATAGAAATTTTATCACAATCTCGGAAGACACCTGCATCCGCTGACGTCACAAATTTTCACACGCTGATGCATTGGTGTTGACGTTTAAGAAAAATGTTACATTGTTGAGGCTGCATTGTGCATCCTGTTTATGACATATTACGTCATGTGTTTTAAACATGTAATAATAATTATTTCACTTATTACATAAGCTCGGCCAGCTATCTAAATTTTTTCAAAAAAATTTAACAACAAGCCAAAAGATGTTTACTAGGCGTGACTGGACATATGTATTATTCTTTGTTTATTTTTAGCCATAAGCAAACGAGGACGAATGTCCAAATAGGCACATCAAAAAATAATGACAATAATGCATATGAAAAGATATTACCAAAGCAAAGAAAAAAAAATGCATGATAAAATAAAGATCATATATATGGTACATTGCTAGCAAATGATTATATGGTACCAAAAAAAACTACTGACATACATATGATTCGGTAACTTGTTAAGAAATAATTGTTACCTTTGTCAGAAACATAGATTAACATAATACGGTAACTAATAAAAACATATGTTACCTGGGTAAAAGTTCAATTTTTTAGTGCACAAACACAAATTCCTGGTACGTACACACACGCATATATATATATATATATATATATATAGGGCTGATATATTTTATTTGATGCCCATAAATTCTGTTAATTTAATTTTTTTTTTCTCTTTTCTTTTTTAACATTCCGGCTTATATATTTTATTAGATGCCAAGAGAAAAAATTATTTATATTTTTTCAAATGTTGTTTATGTATTTTTAACAATGCAACGTAGATAATTTCTTCAATTACATATTACTAGAGTACTAACAGCTTTTCTTACAAACACACTTTCCAGAGCAATTTATTCCTTTAGCGAATGAGGTGGCCACTTCAAATGGCTTTAAACTGAATTAAATAAGGAGTTTTGTCAGGACATGGCGAAACGTTCTGTTGTAGATTCTTGCTGTGCCGTAATCTACGCCAAACAAGGATGTTCACAGCGATAAATATCATCACCGTGAGAACCAGTCCTGCTAGTAGTATGGGGTGAAGGATTTCCTTATAAGTCGGTGACAGATGGTCCATTTCGGTTAGCTTCATCAACCGCTTGGCAACCTGTCTGTTGTACGGGAGAGGTAGTGCTGGCATTGTAGAGGTCCACGTGAAGTTCGCAAAGTAGGCTCGTTCTCTGATGAGTGTCCGTAGACCAGTCACCATGGAATTAGGGGAAGTCCCGATACAACCATCTGCTGCAACGAAGATGTGGGCGAAGGACGTGGATCCGTCAGGGCATGATACATTGAAGCCGTCCTTGTCGTATCGTATCCATTGTTCAGTCTGCAATTGAACTCATTATTGTCAAAGGGATAAAGCTTATCCAGACAATTTTCACTTGTATGGGAGAGAGCACCTTCTAGCACTATACCTAACTCGCATGAATCCATTAAGTTTTTATGGAATTCAAATGAGTCAGCTGTACACATTTTTCTATCCATTGCATCTGAACAGTGAGTTAATTGATTTAAGTCTTTAATAACCGTATATGTTTCCTTGTCTGGGGAAATCAATACGTGACCTGTCAAACTGGATGTTACTGGATTTGAGTGATTCGTCATGAAAGTCAGAAATGGTGATATCCTGTAAGATTTCCAGGCATCAGAAGAATCAAAGGGAATTGTAATTCTAATCTTGTTATTATCAACGTTTACTGTAATTAGGCTGTAATAAAATTCTAACCTATGTTCGTCTAACAAAGGAACATAGCCTAGTTTATCCCTTCCGTTCTCCAGAATTAACTTTATGTAATTTATAGGCAACAAATGGGGCGACAGTACACCTTTAGTTGCTAACGTGATAGCTTGTACATAATCCTTGGATTTCTCAATGAAATGTGCAATTCTGTTATGTATGTGATCTATCTTTGAATCATAATACGTTAACGTTGACAACAAATCCTGTACTTCCATAATCTGAATGATATTATTTGAATGTTCATTTACTAAAACCATAATTTTATTGATTGAAGCTAACTGATTCCTTAGTTCTGACATAATCAATTCATCTTCATGAGCCAAGAACTCAATTTTCTTATTTTGATTACTAATTTTAAGACGATTGGAAATTCCTAAACCTAAACTTGCAATAGACCCAAAAATGTTTAATGCAGCATAAATAAACGGATTTCGTCTTTCTTTTTGTTCGTGTCCTACAGTCCACATCAAAAGGTCATAAGCCAAAGATCCTGTCTCGTAAGTCTTATTTTTCAAGTCATCAGATAGCATCTCTGCAACTTTTAATGTTGATCCAAGCAAACTCTCTGTAGTCAAATGAAAATGTCTTCTATGCAACTCATCCAATGAGGCAGAAAACCTTGAAATGGCGGTTCTTAAGCTAGTGACATCATTCTCTTGAAGAAAAATTGCTTGCATATTCACTTCTACAACTACGTTGGTTGATGTAATAAAAACATCTTCTTGTCTTTCAACTATAGTGCCATATTTAAAATCTATACTTTTAGTTTTAGAGCTCATCCCACACGAGAAAAAATGTCCGAGCGAACAATATCACTCCCAACAACAAAAAATTCCTCTTGGAAACCTGTAACGAGAAAAAATATATGTAATTACTCCTGTATTAAAAAGAAAACTTTTAATCACATAAAATAAAAAAAAATTCCCTCACTTCTTTCCCTCTCTTTTCTTTTTAATTTCTTATGTGAGCCAATGGTACTATTCTCTCATCCGTGGGTTGGGATAGGTTTTGAACTCTAAACCTATTGTCCGTTAATGTTTCAAAAATGGTAAATGGGCCTTCAAACTTAGGTGTTAGTTTATAATTGAGTCCTTTTCGTACATTGATTTGAATATATACGTTATCACCCACGGTATATGTTTTAGTTGGTTTCGCTGTTTTATCATGATTCCTTTTCATTATGATTTGTGATTCTTCTAAATTCTTTCGAAGGATATCATATCGACTTATACTTGCATTTATACATTCTTTTAAAGGATTTGATAGATTAGTTGTAGGCGTTAATACATGGAAAGGCGTTCTAACTGGGGTACCATACAATGCTTCATGCGGTGACATTTTAATTGATATATGATATGAATGATTCAGAGTACTCAGTGCCGCCGGTATTGCAATATCCCAGTTGGGGTCTGATCCCCCTAGTGTTACCCTTAATATATTTAAAATTTTCCTATTTGCTCTTTCCACTGGCCCATTCGACTCTGGGTGATATATCATGGTATTTATTTTCTTTATGCTGAGGAATTCGCACAATGAGGTAAGAAAGTGATTATTAAATTCACCACCCGAGTCTGAGATTATCATGTCTGGAATTCCATGTTTACAAATGTAACACTCGTAAAACTTCCTAGCGCATTCAATCGCAGTTTTAGTTTTAAGCGCTATTAGTTCTGTATATCGAGTTAAAGCATCTATAATTACTAAGAGGTGCTTAATTCCTCTGTCTGACTCGTAAAATCCTGTTAACAAATCTAAATGTATTCTTTCAAAGGGTTGATTGGGCACAGGATAAGCTCCTAGGCTGACAGTTGTTTTCGTATGCCCTTTGTTTTCCTGACATGTGTGGCAATTAGTTATGTGTCTTTTTATATCTGTAAGCATCGTATGCCAATAAAACAATGATTTGGCCGTCTGTGACATTAATGAGAACCCCAGGTGTCCATGTAATGGATTTGAATGCAACCAATTCAGGACAGTGGAAATAAGTGAGATTGGTGGTACTACTACCTGGTCGTTAGTTACGTGTGTTGTATTGCGGGTTTTCCTTGTCACAGTCCTACACAGATTATTATCTTTGATTATATAATTCTGCTGCTTATACTTTATATATTCCTTTTCCTTATGATTGCCTTTCAAAGCATTTATAATTGTTTCTATTTTCTGATCTTTTCTTTGCTCAGTCTGTAACAATTCAGCGCTCCAGCCTAAATCTTCTTGTTCAGATATCGTTTTAACAATAGGCATGGATGTTGATATATCTATTAATTCAGCTAAAGGCTCCGTACAAGATGACACGGGGTTGCGTGATAATGCATCCGCAATGATATTTGCTTTCCCAGGTAAATACCCGATTCTTACGCCAAAATCTTGAATGATCAAATGCCACCGAGTTCGTTTAGGGCTGTGGTTGAAGCCTTTAAAAAACTCTGTTAGTGGTTTATGGTCAGTAAGAACCTTAATGGGATAACCGTAAATTATGAACTTAAAATGCACTAGTGAATTAACAATAGCTAGCCCTTCCTTGTCTATTACTGCATACTTACTTTCGGAAGTTCTCAATTTTCGAGAATAGAAAGCTATCGGGAAAAATTGTTTATCATATTGCTGAAGCAATACCCCTCCTACTCCTAAGTCTGAGGTGTCTGTTGCAATGAAGAATTCCTTACCGAAGTCAGGAAATTTTAAGAAAGGAGAACTACACAGTTCATCTTTCAAGGTATTAAACGCCTGTTGATGTTGCTCAGACCATATGAAATCTATGCCCTTCTTCGTAAGATCAGTTAAAGGAGCGGCTATTATTGAATAGTTGCGTATAAAACGCCTGTAATATCCACTACAACCCAGAAATTGCTGTATTCCCTTGACATTAGTAGGTATGGGAAAATTACATGTAGCCGACACCTTATCATGGACTACTTTAAGACCTTGGCTTGACACCATGAAACCCAAATATATTAATTCTGTTCTGAAAAACTCACACTTACTAATCTTTACCCTTAAGTTATGTTGTCTTTATCTCTGTAGTACTAGTTCTAACTTACGTAGATGTTCTTCTAAGGTGTTGGAAAATATTGCAAGATCATCCATATATGCATGCAAAATATCCCCTAACAAGTCTCCAAACACTATGGTAATCATTCTTGTAAATGTTATAGGAGCACAACGTAAACCAAAAGGCATCCGTAAAAATTCATAATGTCCCCTGGCTGTGATGAAGGGTGTGAATGGGATACTATCTTCTTCTAATGATATCTGGTGAAAGCCTTTAAGTAAGTCCAAACTGGTAAAATATTTATTCTGACCTAACAAAGACAAAATATCGTCAGTACATGGCACTGGGAATCGATCAGGGATCGTCTCCTCGTTTAGACGACGAATGTCGACGCAGATACGCCATGTTCGATCTTTTTTTGGTACAACTATTAAAGGAAAATTAAAAGGGCTGTTTCATTTCCTAATGACTCCTTCTTCTATCATTTTACCTACTTCATCATTTATTTCATTCTGGAATTTCATAGGGAGTCTGTACGAGGGTACATAGATAATTTTCTGCTTGTCCTTTAACCTTATTTGATGCTCGATCACATCTGTTTTTCCTAAGGATCCATCCGTAGTGGAAAAAACATCATGATATTTAGTTAAAAGTCCAAAAATTTTCTGCTGAATTTTTAATAGACCGCAAAAAGGATTCATCCGCAATTGATTGAGAGTGATTGATATCAGCAACGGTAAGAATACGATGTTTATAAACTTCTACATCCAAGATATTTTGATTTTTGTGAATTACTAAAGTGTTATTTAAATGATTACAGACTTCAATATTACATTGTTGATGTGAGCCTACTGTATAAATAGCTTGTGTGACAGAAAATCCATTAGTTTTCAAAGTGTCGGAAAGGATTAATATTTCAGAACCCGGTAATGTTTACTTTATTTGCACTATTAAATTCGAAGGTACGTTTGGTTCGATAGATTGCGTGCAAGATGATATTATGGGTGAACGAGAATTCTGCTGGGTCGCGTATATTATTTATTTATTAGTGAGACAA
>NC_090731.1:127109460-127111960 GCF_036898095.1 Palaemon carinicauda
AAATACATGTATGGAAACAAACGAAATTTGATTGCATATTCGGGGTAGCTGAAAGAAGAGATGAATAGTGCAGAATTCTTTGCATGGAATAAATTATTCTGTCGACCTGCGTGAATGCTGAAATTAACGGTGTCCAGTTCACCAAGTCTAAGGGAAACATTTCTCTTAGTTATTTGCATTCTTCCTCTCCATCTCTATGTTAATAACATTGTTAATGGAAGCGGTAATAATATTTATATCTATAATTTGCGCATTAGTATAATTATTCAAACTAACCATTATGATAAAAATATATATTTTTTAATATATTTATCAGGTTTTCGTTAGTGTCACAGATGTTACATCACTTATCGCCCCATCAGAACTCATAATAATTCTGTATTAACCCAAAAATATATGTACATATATACGTACCATTATTTATCCAAATACAGGTACAAGACACGCTCACGTCAACATGGGTAGGAGGACTGTCCAAGGCATTTACTTTATATTCAGATGTATCCTTGTATAACAAAAGCAAAGACGTAAAAAGAATGGGTCAAGATTTCTCCATTGAACAAGGTACTGCATAAATGAGGTGTGGATTTCAAGCCAAAGGATATTAATCAAAGGTAAGAGCGCTTATGCATGGTGTTCCATAATCATAGGGCAATCATGTTAAATATCTATGCTAGAATAGAATAGTAAGATGTATTTTGAAAGGATTTACAGAGTAGATAAAGTAACTTTTGCAAGGTAGTGTACTTAAGGTAATGATAATAGAAAGGGCTACTAATGAAACTAAATGAGCCAAATGAAAATCCTAATGTCAAGAAGATTACGATAATGATTGCCTAAATAGGCGTCCTTACGATGAGTATATAAGTATATAAGGAATGGGAAGGATTTAACATCTTGGAGTCATAGTTAACAATATAGATCAAATCCGAGGTGAGTCAAAGGCCTTACCGCGTCGAAGCACTATTTATTTTCCAATATAACTGGATACTGCATTGTTCAGTAACAGACTGCATGAAAAAGTTTGAATGAATAGGTGCTTTGAACTAAATTTATCATAATATTCTTATTCAAAATTTATTGCTTTCCAAATTCATCCAGTGTTGTTTTCGGGCAGGGAGATCTTGACAGGAAAAAAAAAAAAAACAAAAAAAAACACGTACGCTGGACGGAAAATATAAAAGGGACTATGACAGCAGTATTTTAATACATAATTTTCAGTAAAAAAAAAAAAAAAAAAAAAAAAAATAAGAAAAAAAAAAAGGTACAAAGGCTGTGGCTGTAAGTACAGGAGAAAAGGAAGAATTTATTGTAGCAATTGTAGCTCAGAACAGAAACAAGATATAATTGGACTGCTGGAATTGGGGTCTGAAGGTATGGAGAAAAAAATAAATAAAATAAAAAAAATAAAAAATAGAAGAAAAGGGAAGTACTAGGTAGATAGATCAGCTGACAAAAAAATATTATTAAGTAAAGATTCACCATTCAAGGAAATTTAAGCTATAGATATAAACGAACACCTAGGGAGAAACCATTGCCTATTATGACAATACATAAGAATGTATAAAAGGGATAGACAAAGTACTCAATACTTAAACCAAATAAAAACTTATAATTAGCCATGAATATTAAAACAATTTCCATTAGATACCCCATACTTATTTATAAATGTGGATGTTATGCATAAAATTACATATATATAAGACATCCATAAAAGAATTAAATAAAAAATTAATATATATTGGCGTTTTACTTACAAAACCACCCCCACCCCAGCTACCCCCAAGGTAATATCCATAAACACAAACTGAAAAAAAAAAATAAAAAAGCACGTGATGATTAACGGCACAAATTAGCATACAATTTATCTAAAGTATTCGATATTTAGTAAATGTTAAATCACTAAATGTACCGATGAATAGATGGGAAATAGAAAAGTGATGAGCAGTCAAATACCAATCAGGGCAATGGCGACATCATCGTTGTTTGTGCAGTTTATTTGTTATACAGAATGAGCAAACGCGTGGTAATAACTGTTGGTCAAAACTTGATTGAAAAACCGAAACACATTCCAATTTTAATCATACAATTTGACTGTTATCAGTTAATGACATGTTATCGTAGCCATCAAGCTTGAAACATTGTAAAAAAAATCGTACTCTCCGTGACAAATTGTCGTTCATCTCGTTTCATTAAAGAATGGATGTGCTTAAATACACTTCTGTATATATACAGAAACTAACAAACACACAGAGATGTATTTACATATACAAAAACCCACACACACACGTGTGTGTGTGTGTATATATATATATATATATATATCAAATACACAGACACACACACGCATATATATATATATATATATATGTATGTATATATATATATATATGTATATATATATATATATATATATGTGTGTGTGTGTGTGTGTGTGTATACACACACACACACACACACATATATATATATATATATATATATATATATATATATATAT
>NC_090731.1:127114460-127131039 GCF_036898095.1 Palaemon carinicauda
GACATGGCTACATCACCCAAAAATTTATTTTTCGCTTCGCTCAAAATCCGTTTTTTGGGCTCAGGCCATGTCGTCCTGATGGAAGTTCACTAGAGCATTAATGTATCTGTGGATTTTCAATAGTGCTGTTATCTCGAGATAAATATTTTCTATTTGGTGTTCTGGACCAAAGACACTTGATGTTACCGTTATACATCAATTAACTGATCACAAAATATGTCAGTTCTTCCTGCCCCCTACAGGGAAAAGTCTAGGTAGATTTTAGGAAAAATCCCGAGGATTTTGAGTTCAAGAAACAATCTAGCAAACAGTATGTATATTAGTGTCATTATATACGTAAAGCATAGTTTATACTTAGATGGTATAGTCCTGTATAGGTTACTGAGTCCTCCCAAGTCTGGATATAAAGAGACAGACAGGTTTCTATCCATGTAGGAAACCTTAAATCAGTAAGATAAACAGTTAGTACAATCAGTTCTTACCTGTTTGCTTGGAATGGTAGAAAACATAGTTCCCCAATATTTCCTTAAATATTAAGAGAATCAAGGATGCTCTGATTGATACATATTTTCGAATGTTTGAGGCAAAAGAGACGCAAAGATTCCTTCTATTGCTTATTACAAAAATAGAAATCATGGTTGTTATTGATTACATCTTACGCTGAACAATTCTGCGTAAAAGCATAAACAGTAATAACAGATAATAAATAAGTTTCATCTGAAAAGGAAACCTTAGCCACTCAAAAAGAAATATAATATTTCACTATGTATGCTGTTATTACTAGGAACACTGTGCATATAAGAATGCCTGGCACTTGTGTCAGGTTATTATGCTTGATGTCACCTGTATAGATAGAATAGTCTATAGTGTCTTCCTAAACACAATACTCAATATGATATACCTTAAAAGTCTATCATGTACACCCTTCACTAAAAGTCCCAATTAGTGCACTGTTCTTCGCAGTAATCAAGCGGCATGTTTTATAACACTGCTTGCCTCTACCACATGAAATTTTATTTCTTGTAATTGCTTCGCGTAGTGCTTGCAGAAAACTCTGGAAGACTTCCAACCAGTGTGAGCACGCAGGATTTCAAACGGCATTGTCTGAAAGAAATTCAGAGACAGGCAACTTTTCTCGGATCATGACCTGCGGGTGGACTGTCTGGATCCGCTCTGCGTATAAAATAGGTGATTTTCGCCCTTATCTGTTTCAAGGATAACGTTGAACCAGAAGTCTCTCCCCTGAAAAGCTGACCTCCCTTAAAGTCTGAAGTTCTACGAAGATAGACCTTTAAGTAATCCACTGGGCAGAGGAATGCTTCTTCCTTCAGAGGGCAGATTCTCCAGGGACCCCATCTCTTAGTGGGCAGCTCGTTCTTGGCGAGAAACGACGGGTCCGGAAAGAGGTTCAGTTCTCTGGTATCTGTGAACTGAATGTGGCAATCATCCCTCGAGAGGGACACTATTTCGCTAACTCTGGCTCCTGAGGCTAGTACAAATAAGAATATCACCTTTTGAGTCAAGTCTTTCAGCGAGCAATCTTCATTGTTCAGGGTTGAGTTAAGTGAAGAACTTTATCCAAAGACCAGGAAATGGGCTGTGAAGGAGCTACAGGCCGAAGTTTAGCGCAGGCTTTAAGAATCTTATTGAAGATTTCATTAGAGAAGTCTACCTGGAAGGCGTATAGCATTGGTCTGGCTAGGGCGGATTTACATGTAGTAATCGTATAAGCTGCTAAACCTGGTTCATGCAGATGAATGAAGAAGGACAAGCAGAAATCCGTAGATATCTCCTCAGGATTCTTCGCTTTGACAAAGGCCACCCATTTCTTCCAGGAAGACTCATATTGTCTTCTTGTTGACTTTGACTTGTATTCTTCTAAGAAGTTAATATTGTCTCTAGAAATCCCAAACCGTTTCTTGGCCATTAGGGCGAGAAAATCATGAGATGAAAGTTCTGGGTTTTCTCTCATGAAGCAGAGACAGTCAATTTCTGCACTTGCTGAGTCAGGACTGGTTTCGGCAACGGGATTAGCTGCAGGAGTAGTTCCGTTATCAGAGGGAACCAAATGCTGTTGGGCCACTTGTGGGCTACCATTGCTGCTGTCTAGGACTTTCAGCAGAAGGTTGGTTGGAGGGAACAGGTAGATCTCAGACCACCTGTTCCAATCTATGGACATTGCTTCTGTCGCTTCCGCTAGAGGATTCTCGTACGGGGAATTATACCGGGGTAGCTTCTTGTTATCACTTGTTGCGAAGAGGTCTATCTGCAGTCCTGGGACTTTGCATAAAATGAAAGAGAATGATCTTGCGTCTAGAGACCATTCGGACTCTATCGTTTTAACCCTGGATAGAGTGTCTGTCGTCACATTGCGGAACCCTTGAAGGTGGACTGCTGACAAGTGACATCTCTTCTTCTGGGCTACACGAAGGATGGCCAATATCACTTGATTTATGTGAGGCGATCTCGAGCCTTGTCGATTTAGGCATCTCATTACTACTTCGCTGTCTAGAACCAAACGGATGTGGATTGAGCAGCGAAGTTTCAGCTTTTTCAGAGATAGAAAATCTGCCATGGCTGCCAGAAAATTGATGTGGAAGGACTTGAAGAGGGGACACCAGGTTCCTTGGACTTTCCGATGATGAGAATGCCCCTCCCCCCCCACCCCTCCTTCGAGGCATCCGTATGAACGGTGACTACTGGAGGAGGTGGTTTCAAGGGTACCTTGTTTCTTAGGTTTTAGCCTCCGACCATGGCTTGAGTAGTGATCGCAGACGATTTGGTATCGGTCTTTGTAGATCTCTTCGAGCGTTTGATGCGTATTTTCTCCAAACTCCTGATGCATCTTTTAATTGTGCTCTCAATACTGGATCTGTCACTGAGGCAAACTAGAAGGACCCCAACACTCTCTCTTGTTGCTTTCTTGATATCCTGTCGGATTGAAGGAGTCTTTTGACAGATCCTGCTATCTCTTTCCTCTTCTTTGATGGAATGGAAAGGCAGTGTGACTGTAGGTCCCAGTGGACACCCAGCCACTGGAACTTTTGAGCTGGAGAAAGCCGAGACTTTTTCAAGTTGATCTTGAATCCTAAGTGTTCCAGGAACTGGATCACTTCTTTGGAGGCTTGCATGCATTCTTCCTCGGATGCTGCCCACACCAGCCAATCGCCCAGGTAGACTAACACCTGGATTCCTTTCAGGCGTAGTTGATGAATGACTGCATTCGCAAGCTTTGTGAATACCCATGGGGCTATGTTTAGGCCGAAGGGCATGGCTCTGAAAACGTACTCTCTTTTCTGTAGTTTGAACCCTAGGTATGGGGAAACTTGACGGTTGATTGGAACATGCCAGTATGCATCCATCATGTCTATAGAGTCTGTGAATGCCCGTTTGGGCAAAAGGGTCCTTATGTGCTAGAGCGTCAACATTCTGAACTTGTGGTTCACTATGAAATTGTTGAGTGGTAATAAGTCCAGAATTACTCTGAGCTTTTCCAAATCCTTCTTCGGAACACAAAATAGCCTTTCTTGAGATCTAATGGACCTTGCCTTACATAAAACTCTTTTATTCAAGAGTTCCTGAACATATTCTTCCAGTACGGGGTTTGAGTGTTGGAAGAATTGAGGGAAGTTTGGTGGAGTTAAGCTCCAACTCCACCCTAGTCCTTTCTTGATTAGGCTTTGGGCCCAGGGATCGAAGGTTCAACGATCCCAGAAGTGGAGAAGTCTCCCACCTACCGGCAGCATCTCACTTGGAGTGCTGGTTGGAGGACTTGCCTCCTCGGCCACGTCCACCTTTGTTGCCCCTACCTCTGAAGGGGCATCTAGAGGATCCTCGAAAGGAACCTTGAGACTTCGGCTTAAAGGTAGATGATTGCCTTTCAAATACTGGGGTGAACACGGGTGACTGGGTCGCCAGCGTTTGGGGCACCAGTTGAAAGGTGGTGGTTGGTTGTGCCACCATCTGGGGCATCGTGGCCATGGGAAGCTGTTGCTGTCGCTTTGGGCGAGAGGGCACTCTGTCGTTTTGACTTGTTCTTCAGCTGGGGACCCTCATCTTCGGAAGATTTGCTTTTAGAGGACAAGCCCCATTTGGAGAGGAGATTCCTATTCTCCGAAGCGGCTTTATCTACGACCTCTTTGACCACTTCACTTGGGAAGAAGTCTTTTCCCCAGATATTGGAAGCTATTAGCTTCCTTGGTTCGTGCTTCACTGTAGCAGAAGCGAACACAAACTCCCTACAAGCCCTTTTGGCTTTAATAAAATTGTACAAATCCTTGGTGATTGTTGCCAAATGAGATTTGGCAAAGACAATATACATATCTGGGGTGTCTGTGATGCTTGCCATAGTCTCTAAGCCAGTCTGCAGAGACATGGAAGCAGCGAGACGTTCCTTAGTCTACTGTTCCCTGCGCAGGAGAAACTCTGACAGCTTCGGGAGATCTTCGTTGAACTGCCGTCCATCGATATCCGCCTCTAGCTTCCCAATTGTGAAGGTGTTATGGACATCCTTCCAATCCTTATCCTCTGAAGGGAAGGCGAGGGAAAATGGTCTACACTCTTCAAGTGTAGGGCAAGGTTTCCCTGCCCCAACTGCCTTTAAGGCTGCCTTAAACCCTTTGTCCATAAAGGGGAAGGCACGTTCGTAGTCAGCAATAAAGGATGGGTGCTTTTTGCTGAGAGCCGGCACCTTTGAACTAGTAAAGGCCCTCTCTTTCAAGGTGGTTGTATATAAGGCCTGTGCCTTAGATAGATTAAGGACAATCGTCTCCTTCAGCTCTGTTTCCTCCTTGGATGCTGGTTCCGTCCTCAGATGGACATATCAATCCGTATAGGCTCCTTTACTAGGCCAAAATTCGATTTCCTCTATTGGAACTGTTCCCAGTTTCTTTGAGAGGAAGATCTTCCCCCCGTCATAGGCATATGCTCTGCGTACCTCCATGGGTTAACGTCATAGAAGGCGGGGAGGTCCTTAATGTTAAACTTCTTCGGGGCTAAACATGACGCAACTAGCTGATGAATCTCCATCTGGAAAGATGCTTCTTTCTTGGACGATTTCTTCTGAATGTCCTGCACCATGGACAGTAGCGAGTGTAGCGTACTTGTAATGGAATCCAACTGGGGTCGGTGGAAGAAGTCGAAGGCGTCGGTTCAGTCGCCGCTGCAGACGATACCGAAATCTTTTCGGTTACCTCGACTCCAGTCTCAGGAGGTATCTCATACTCCTGCTCCAGTTCATCCACTAGGAGATTGTTCTAAGTCCCCACCGAGACAACAGACATGTTGTCCTCCAATTGGATGCTCTGAAGGGCATCCGAAATGTCAGGTTCTACCAGAATCTGAACTAAGGGGATCTCAGGTTGACCCTAGGGAACAATTGCATCCGCAGATGCATTAGGGAAGAGACAATCCCTCATCCTCTCATTCGGAAGGTATGGGCCAGAGGTGCTCTTCTGAAAGCCCCTGACCCATTTTCGCAGCCTGTCCCTTGCTTCATCCCTAGACTCAGTGAACTTTTGATTATCAAAAGCCTCTTTAATCAGTTTGCCAGATACAGTACATACCTGTGGGTCCCAGTACTTGAGAGCCCCTTTGGTGACTGCGCAGCGAGCATGGGCCCTGCACATGCCATGTCCGTAGAAGCTCTTACTACGCACCCTGCAAAAGTTGTTCAGGCACACAGGATGCTCCTCCTGTAAAGAAAGAAAAGCTATAAGTATTTGGTGAAATTCTCAGATCTCAGCATACATATTTTAATTAATATTTAATTAGTATTTAATTAATATTTAATTAATATTAGCATGGATAGAGTAAGCTAGAAAGTAGGGAAGATACCTACATGTGTTTCCTGTCCAGCCCATTGCTATGACCTCCTCCAATATTGAACTAAAGATTCATAATGAATTAAAGGGGAAGATAATATCCTTGGATATAAGGTGTCTTAACACAATCTTCCATGTTCAATATAGGGGATTAAATTAATGGATAATAGCCATTAATTGGTAGGGAGAATCACTCCCTAAAAGTGATGATCTCACAATTGATTGCCCATGAACCACTTGTAGGTTGGAAAACTTTTAGGCTACAGCAATGACTGGCGGCGGCATGTCGCCAGTATTGCCGTGCTTTCCGGCATCTGCCGGACTTCCCGGCATCTGCCGGAATTGCCGGCAAATGCCGGGCCTGCGGGCATACGCCAGCCTAGCCGACATATGCCGGGTCTAATGTGGGCTATTTGAAACAGATACTGTCTTCAAAGTAGTGGGTGGCAGGTCAGCAGTTGCCGCTCTGCCCGCCGGCAGCCGAAGGATCCGTCTATCAAATATGACCCGGCGGCAAGCCGGCAGCAACTATATAAATTTTGGGTGGCCGGCTGCCGGCAACCGATCATAGTATGCTCATTGTCGTTGGGTTGTCGATCAGCGACACCCACGGCAAGTGGCGGCAGAGTAACTGCCGGCCGACAGACACCCAACATGGCGGACGACACCTACCAGCTGCCAGCGGCCGGCCCAGTATATGGAAAGGCAGAGAGAAAGAGAGGATGAGGCACGGCAAAGGCTCAGCCTTGCCGGCCTACATCCCGAAAGAGAGTGGAAGTGGAAGGGGGAATTATATCCGGGCTTCCACTCAACCATATCCCATTCATATTGGGTATGGAAGGCAGTCCTAGGGAGGACTGGGGAGCACACTCAATGAAATGAGGGTACCTGCTGGCAGCCGGCCCAGCCGGCAGCAGACAGAGAACCTCAGGCCAATTCTATAGATTACCCGTAGGTTCAAATGTAGAACAATGGCCAGGAGGGTGATGGTTCATCCAACACCAAAAGAGACAGTGGGGAAGGGGTAAAAGTCCTATAAGTAAGGTAAAACCCAAGAGCATTACCTAACTTGAAGAATTCTGATCTCATAAAGTAACCTCAAGAAGGAGAAATCATTTCCCCCGGTTAGGTTAGTTAAGTGAGAAAGCGGCCATAAGACACAGTCTCACTAGAGAACAGAATCTCGTACCAGAGATCTTAAATAAGGAAGAAATAATTTCTTCATACTAAGATCTACTAGAACAGGGTTGTGTGCCAGACCGAGGAAGTTGGAAATTGATATACAAGAACCTCCAGTATGGCCTAGGGAGGACTAGCCTCCTGAACGGCAACCTAACCTGAGTTGGGAAGCCATTTCATCAAGACAGTAGGATGCCTAACACAGACTTTACTCTGATTTTCCGTTCTCAGCTCGAAACCGTGTCTGTGGTTAAGATAAAGAGAAGAAACACCCCAGTAAATTTTGCCAGAACACAGTTCGCAGCAAAGTTAACTGAGGGTAGCTTAAGCTGATCAGAAGGAAGAGGAATTGCTCTTAGATCTCGTTAGAGATAGTATCGACTTAAAAGGTATAGGAGGTGTCAGTCACCCCTTAAAAGACAATACAAGAGCAATGAAGGACATGTAAGAAGATACTAAAGCCCTTAGGCTATTAAGTCTAGGAGCATAGAGAATCGTTCACTGAAACTCTTTTGTATACTATCTTGGAAGAGGAAAGTGTTATGCAGTAATATCTTAATTGTATAAATTATTGCCTGAGCTTCAATAAAATTACCAGGAAGGTTATGTCATGCATGAAGTGTGAAGGTGCCTAGGCCAGGAAGCCTAGCACTCATGAGGCTCCATCATAAATAGCCAAAACCATGACAACAATGACAATATAAAATACCCTAGCTAAATATCTAAATAGCTAGTTATGAAAGCGAAATAATGCCCGGAAATCGTTCTTGCTAACTAAATGAACAAGAAGAACGAGTGCGTCTATGACGCCCTCCGGCCGGCAACAGCTCTTGTTATGTTAATTACGATCTCAATCGAAGAGTATTACTGGCAAGAGCTTACATTTACAAAATCCAAAGATATTACTTAACTTTCCAGAAGCTGATGAAGCTGGTGAAGGCATCATAGCGACGAAATACTTCCAAAATAGCGAGAGATAACACGGGATAACACCGGTCAGCAAAGATACAAACGAAAGAATGGCATGGTGGCGCCTCGCAGTGGCGATTCGGCGCACTATTTACAGTACAGTAGGAGTGTCGAGAGCATCGCCTCTTTATTGACTCCCCTATATTCTTGCCACTTTTCCCTCTCTTAGCGAAAACGCTATTGGGGGTGTAGATAGCTATGACACGTGTCAAGAATAGGTCCTCTGATATACGCAATATCCCTTTTTAAATTTTAAGGGATATTCGCTCCAGGAGTTAGAATTCTGGATACCTTTGGTAAATTCTCTGGGATATATCACTGTAGACAAATATACCTAGGAAGCTACTAATGAAGGAACTTCCATCAGGAGGACATGTCCTGAGGCCAAATATATATACATACATATATATATATATATATATATATATATATATATATATATATATATATATATATATATATATATATATATATATATATGTATATATATATATTCAACGTCTTACAGCTGACCTGTTACACACTTCTCAAAACCAGTTGTCGATTAGACACTGATCAAACTGAGATTATTACTATTTTTGATTCGGCATGTAACACTATGTAAAATATATGTAAGTTAGACGAGAAGTGAGGCCAGAAAGGGTTAAACTAGACTAGACAGGGTTAATCTTGACTAGAATTTTAATTTTCAAGGATTAAGTTGGCCCAGACTGTCAGTTTTGACCAAGCATCATTTTGCCATTTTGTAGCAGACTATCTTTGAACATAATTCATATCATTCCATTCATCATCCATTTTATTGTTGAAGATCAATGTCTTTTTACTAATTTCTGCGTGTATGCTTAAAATTTTGGGTATCATTAACCTCTTATTTGTTTAATCTTTTAATGAAAAACTATGAAAAAGATTGTTATATATCTACTGTACATATATTTTTAACAAATGATAATTAAAATCATAAACATATCCTTTCATCAGTACATCTGTCTATACATTTGTCTGTCTCTGTGAGTAAGCAACTGCATTAGATTGCACAAACTCATCAACATTTCCCATCCTGCCACTTTTGAAGTTCTCAAGGGAGAAGAAGAGACTTCCGTTCATCACCCTGAGGAGACGCGTAACAAATCTCCTTCCATTGTGATGGTGGAAGATTTGTTGGAGATTACTCCAAGGAGACTGGAGGAAGGCGTCTATCGAAGGAAACAGGGAGAAGTAGTTTGTTTATCTTTTCCTTCTGAAATCTCTCTTGTTCCGAAAAATAAAAAAATATAGTTTTCCCACTTTTTAAGCAGATTCCTGGAAGAACTTGTGAACAAATAAAAAGGCCATTAAAAAAAGAGAACCAATTCTTTTTTATAGCTTATCCGATTTGAAAAATAATAAGTGCCGTTTTGAATATTTTTGAGGGGTAAGGCTTTTCTTTTCTAAATTTACCTTTCAATTTGAATAAAAAAACCCATTCTTACAGTTAAGTTCAAAAGAAAAAATCGGAAATATTTTCAATACATGAAACTAAAAGTTAAGAAAAAAATGTAAAAATGGTAAGGTGAAACCTCTTGGCAATCGATGGAAGCACCTCCTAAAAGAGATTTAAGGAGAATCAAGGAAAGTAGAAGCAAGGACAGATTTCCACTTCAAGAAGTCGTAAGGGAAGAAACAGCCACTAAACCAAAGTAATTAAGGGACTACTGACTCTGGATTGAACGGTCTGTCCGTGAACACCATTCGCATTCGACAATGTATACTTGAGTTGATCACGGTATTTCTTTTTCTTTATTTTTTGTTAAGGAAAAACTCATTTCTTCAATCTAAGAAGTACAATATTTCCAGTTTCAATCATTCACATACATACATACATGCATATATATATATATATATATATATATATATATATATATATATATATATATATATATATATATATATATATATATATATATATAGATTATATCATTTTTGTAAAGTATACAGTATCTGCCTTCCTTTGAGAGGTAGAGTGGAATGAAATATCATGTAAATATAATGTTATCAAAATTTCCGGAAGTGTATAAGTAATTTTTCCAGTCCATTATTCAGTTCTCCCTTTAACCAAATTAATTTTTAAAAATTCAATCTTTCTCGTTCCTCTAATATGATAATAATTCCTCTTTTCTGAAATCATCTTTACGTTTTCACAAAATGTCTAGAAAAAAACTAAAGTCAATGTAATTGTTGGATTATTTTTGGCAAATAAACATGCATATACACATTTTTTTTTTCAATTCCTCATATTTCACTACGCAACGCACTCTTGACGTCTCCACGTAAAGGATGAGTCAAACCGATTTCATCATTGGCATAGCTTTCAGAAAAACAGTTAATAGATTTTGCAAGAGTTAACTTGGTGAATACGAGAACTCCAGTGGTTTTGGTGAGAGTCATATATACATCTGCAAACGCACAAAAATGCACACACTTATAGTATCGAGGTTTTGAAACATACAGTTGCAAGGAAAAAGCCAGTGATATCAAACGATGCGCTGAATACTATGAAAAGGAGACAAAGACAAAAATATATTGTTAAAAGTTTTCCAGGAAATAATGAAGATTATAAGGTAGAGATTGCTGAATATTCCAGTATTGAGAGTGAGGTCAAAAGGAAAGCCAGGAATGACTAGAGACAATATCTAAACAGCAAAGCAGATGAGGCTCCCAAAGCTATGAATTCAGTAAGTGGCTCATAGAATTATTAGTGAAATATCTTCGTGGGTAAAGAAGCAGAAGCATATACCTAAAAAAAAGAGAGATGGATATGTTATAACAACAGAGGGGGAAGAAAGACAACGTTGGATGGAACACATTAATGAGACAATGAATAGGTGATATGAAGACAATAATTTGATTGATATACTTAAAGATGATGAAGACCGTGATGTGTCCATGAATCAGTTCAATGTGTTTGAAGTCGAAGCAATCCTTAAAAAACTCAGGAGATGGAAAACCCTTAGTTTCCACGGAATAGCTGCTGAGATGATACTTACTGAAAATGAAGTAACCTCCAAAATACTTACAAGATTATTTTGTAGAATATTGTATGAAGAGGAAAAACCTGATGAATAAGGGTTAGGAGTGTTGGCAACAAAGATCTGACTGAATGCAATAATTGAAGAGGTAGCAAACTTACGTCAGTGGTCAGGAAAATATATAGTATCCTTATTTCATAGAGATTGAGGAGGAAGATTGATGAAAAGCTAAAAGATGAACAAACAACATACAGAAAATGATGACATTTGTGGACTATGAAAAAACCTTTGATAGTGAGGACTGGCCAGTTTGGTTGAGAGTCCTGTGTAATTCCTTTTGAATATGTAAATTTGATTAAGTCACTTAACTTGTTTATCCAGCTCATGGGTTTTGTAATGCATAGAACAGTTGGGGATGATGGAAGGATTGTACTTGAGTGATACTCATAAAACTTGCTGACCTTCAGTATGCTGGTGATACTATGCTTAGTAGCAGGCCTCGACAGGATTTGCAATTTTTGCTTACCAGAATGCATGAACTATTACAGAATGATAGGTTCAAGATAAGGAAAAGAAATATAGAGATGATGAGAACGGAATATGCAATGGAAGATCAAATATCATTGGAAAGAGAAAAGATTAATTAGGTAGAACCTTCTAAGTATCTAGTAACTATGAACTCCAATACTCTAATACAGGGTTTTTAGAATTGGAGTTTAAGGAAATATTGAACAAATTAAATCAGACAATGGGTGGGTTAAGTAAAATATAGAAAACAAATCTCCGGGAAATTACATATAAAAATAAGGCAATATATCAGTTTAGTGAGATCGATGTTACAGAGTAGATGTAAGTCATGCTATGACAATAAACAATCTCCAACATATTTAGTAGATTTGAGAACAAAGCCCTTAAAATAATATTGGGAGTTGAATGTAAGGATAGGATTGAAATGAAACTAAAAGAGAGATTACTTGGGTGCCGTATGTAGATGAGATCATAGTGAGGGGTAGATAGAGATGGTTTGGGCATGTTCTTCGCACTACCTAAGAGAGATTAATTCACCTAACGTTTAACTGGACTCCACAACGCACTAGAAGAGTTGGAAGTCCCAAGTCTACATGATTGAGGACTATGAAGCGTGAAGTAGATAAATGGAGAAGTATCGAATTAAAAAGTCCCAGGTCTACATGGTTGAGGACTATGAAGCGTGAGGTAGGAGAGGAATGGAGAAATATAAAAAATGAAGCCCAAGATAGAGATAACTGGCTAAATCTAATCGAGGCCACTTGCATCAATAGGCGTAAGAGATGATGATGATACACACACACACACACACACATATATAGATATATATATATATATATATATATATATATATATATATATATATATATATATATATATATATATATATATATAGGTATATATATATACATATATATATATATATATATATATATATATATATATATATATATATATATATATATATATATATTTACACACACACATATATATATATATATATATATATATATATATATATATATATATATATATATATATATATATATATATATATATATAAGTATATATATATATATATATATATATATATATATATATATATATATATATATATATATATTTATATATATACATATATATATATATATATATATATATATATATATATATATATATATATCTATATATATATATATATATATATATATATATATATATATATATATATATAATAATAATAATAATAATAATAATAATAATAGTAATAATAATAAGTGTGTTTGTGTGTGTGCATGTGTTTGCGTGTGTGTATTTATGTATTCATGTGCAGTATGTATGTGAATTTATCGATAAAACCCCAAAAATTGCAAGGTGTTTTCAGCATTCTGTCATTCTATTCCCGAATATTATTCTATATCCATATTCATATACTTACCTTACACAAACATAAATGATGTTTATAAATTCCACATATATACTGAATTTCCTGGCAATATTATATTGCCTCTTACACCATTTTATCCTGTGATTGCATTAAAGCTGCTGACTGAATATCTGGGAATGTTGTTAAAGTATCAATGCGATACATCGCCCACAGTAAAAGGGATTTATTTAGAACATTAAGGTCAAGAACAGGATGAACACGTCAATCGAAATTGAATCTCACCTAAAAATACCTCTTTAAGCTTTTACCTGATGAGGTTTTACAAGGAATCTGTTTTTTGTTTGTTTTACATTGAATATTTAGAACACTGACGTTAATTGTAAGTGACTAACATGATATATGTTTCACAAACGTTGCTATAGTTCAACAGTTTCGAATAATCAAATGTTAAAAATAACACATTCAATTGCATTTTTTATCTGAGCTTCCACGAAATAGTACCTACATATATACACATATATACTGCATATATATACATAACTATGCATATATATATATATATATATATATATATATATATATATATATATATATATATATATATATATATATATATATATATATATATATATATATATATGTATATATATATATATATATATATATATATATATATATATATATATATATATATATATATATATATATATATATATATATATATATATATATATATATATATATATATATATATATATTATATATATACATATATATATATATATATATATATATATATATATATATATATATATATATATATATATATATATTTTGCATGGTGCAAATTATGGGGTATGAAGTTGAATCCTAACAAAACTCAAAGTATGATTGTAAGTAGGTCAAGGACGGTGGCTCCTCAACATCCGAATCTCAGTATTGATAATGTTTCTTTGAATATTTATGACTCTTTCAAAATTTTAGGTGTGATTCTCGACGGTAAATTTACTTTTGAGAAACATATAAGGTCTGTGTCTTCTTCAGTTGCACAAAAAATAGGCTTATTGAGAAAGTCTTTCAAGATTTTCGGTGATCAATCTATTCTGAAGAGGTGTTTTAATTCTTTCATTCTACCTTGTTTTGAGTATTGTTCTCCTGTCTGGTGTTCAGCTGCTGATTCTCATCTTAATTTGTTGGACAGAAACTTACGGTCTATTAAATTTCTCATTCCTGATCTAGATATTAATCTCTGGCACAGTTGTTCAATTAGTTCATTATGCATGTTGCATAAGATTTTTCATAGCTCTGACTATCCTTTACATTCAGATTTCCCAGGACAATTCTATCCTGTTCGTAATACTAGGCAGGCAGTTAATTCTAATAGCCAGGCCTTCTCCATCATGAGGCTCAATACTACGCAGTATCTTAGAAGTTTTATTCCAGCTGTGACCAAGTTGTGGAATGATCTTCCTAATCGGGTGGTTGAATTAGTAGAACTTCAAAAGTTCAAAGTTGGAGCAATTGCTTTTTTGTTGACCAGGCGGACATGAGCCTTTTTATAGTTCATTTATGACATTTTTTTTTTGTTAATAGTTTATATATGACATGTCTGCTTTGACGTTGTTACTTATTTTAGAATGATTTATTGTTAATTTGTTCTCTTCATTTATTTATTTCCTTATTTCCTTTCCTCACTGAGCTATTTTCCCTGTTGGAGCCCCTGGGCTTATAGCATCTTGCTTTTCCAACTAGGGTTGTAGCTTGGATAGTAATAACAATAATAATAATACTAACGAATTACGTAAATTTCTGAGCTCCTAAATTAATTTTTTATATTTTACATCATTCAATACACAATAGAAACATACCCCCGAACTCTGAAAATGATAAGTAACTCCCAGACAATGATATATATGAACACTGAATATGTAACAGGTCTCTTCAATTTACAATCGAAACAAAAAGTGGGTAATTACTTTATTTCTAACGAGAACTATTCTTAGATCATCCTCACACTTCGGTTCTTAGTCAGGTGATACGAGTAAAGCACTGAGAAAAAATATCAGTGATCTAAATAATATTGCCTTTTCAAAAAAAAAAAAAAAAAAGAGTATATTTTGCTAGAAATTAATTTATAAAAAAATACCCAATCTTGAAAATGACACTTTAACACTTATGGAAAATAAATTGGAATCACACTTACATATACTACTATGTCCTTAGGTTCACACAGAGTTAACGAACGGTTAAGCAAAATAAATACACTTCCCTGTTTAACCTAATCTCACAGGGCCAATTAAAAAAATTCGTACTAGAGAATGTAATTACATTAACACAATACACTTTTAACTTAATCAAACAACGATATTAACAAGGTTTGATTTAACACTATACACAGTATATGTTAAACAAAATTTACTATTCCTATAGTGGCTGAGTAGAGGCTGATGAGAGGACTGCCGGATAATGGCTGTTTTGAGGGTTAGGCTGGATCTCTTCTGTCTCCTACTCATTGGTATTTCCTATATACATTAAATAATCCACTCTAAAGCTTTGTAGTAAATCATTTTTGTAACGTGGGGGCATGGCTCTAGCGCCGTAAGGTAGTCAACTTAGTAATTTAAAAGGGGGTTAATCATGAATCTTGCGAGGTAACTCTCTCTCAGCTAACTCCACCCACCAACTTTCATAACATAAAAAAATTAAATGATAATTCTAAGTCGATATCCTTCCTGGAACTTTCAACCACATGGAAAAAGGATGCAATCCCTAGAGTGTGTGTCATACAGTATACCTTTCAACAAAAATTACATAAGACTTCGTAAAAAAAACTACATAAAATGAAAATTTAAATCTTTAAAATAAAATAGATTTATATATATGGAACTGATCGAAAACACAACTAAAGGAATGACGAAAGTCTTATTTAATTCACACACAACACCTAATCCTACGCGAGTGGAACTCACCTTACGAACTTGCTTTACATCTCTTGAATAAACAAACAAAAAGACATAGATAGAAATTTCTACTTTCATGAAGACCAGCTTCGTGAATATATATATATATATATATATATATATATATATATATATATATATATATATATATATATATATATATATATATATATATATATATATATATATATATATATATATATATAAATATATATTTATAAAGTACCATGTGGGAATTGTGAAAAAGCCTACGTTGGACGCTCTGTCTAAGATTATCCGAGCCTAAAAGATCTGTTAGGTATGGGTATGAAAACTCGGTGATTTTCCATTACCCTAGATATAGGGCACAAGATTAACTGGAGTGAGTCGTCTCTGCTTTTTAAGAATACATGATCGCAAAAAAAAAAAAAAAAAAAAAAAAAAAAAAAAAAAAAAAAAAAAAAAAAAAAAAAAAGGAAAATCTTGGAATCAGCCATCATGAATCAATGAAACATAATGAACTTATCCCGGGCCGATGGAAAGCTGACATAGTGAACAATACTCTTCTCAACCCTATCATTAAGAAGATAATCCACGGAGACCGATCACAAGATATGCATCTGAGGTCAAGGCATCCTCCGAGCGGTTCAACAATACGGAGACGCACCTGGATATAATTGAATTTGGCTGATCCTTCCACCACTTATAGCAACTATAGAAAAATTGGAAACACCCTTCCGCTTTCCTATA
>NC_090731.1:127139039-127166539 GCF_036898095.1 Palaemon carinicauda
TATAAGGTAGCTTTCTAGGGTATATTTGACTACAGTGATATTCCCAGAGAATTCTTCTGTAAGGTATCCAGAATTTTAACTCCCGGAGCGAATATCCCTAAATAATTTCACAGGGATATCGCATAATATAAGAGGACGTATTCTTGACACGTCACATAGCTATCTTCGCCCCGAACAGTATTAACGCTTTGAGGGGGAATAGTGACAAGAATCTGAAACGAAAATGAAAAGAGAGCCGCTCATAAGGCATCTCTCCTATTCCGTTTCCAGTGTGTTTCTGATGAAAGCGGTAGCGCCCTCTTTATTCCTTTTTCGTGTAGCTCTACTACTCGGTGTTTTCCCTGTGTTCTCTCGTTATTTTGGATTTTATTCAACATTTTGATGACGTCTCCGGCCTCTTCTGCCTCTAGGAAGTTGAGTATTATCTTTACTATGTATAAATGTAAGCTCTTGTCGTTTTGAATTAAATCAAAAGTGATTTTAACGTAAACAAGAGCTTTTGCCTACCGGAGGCATCCTGGATGCTATCGCTCGCTTTTATGGGTCAGTTAGTTGGCTAGAGCGACGTTCCCGGTTTGTTACGCTTTAATAATTTTGCTATTTAGCTACTCTAGAAATGCTTATATTGTTCGGTCAGTGTTACCTCGGTGAATTCGACACGGGTCGAGGTACCAATCCTGCCTTTCACGAGGCTTCGTAGCCTGGTCGTCTGGCACTAATACTTTCATGCATGGTATAAGTTTTTCCGAGTGATATTTTATTGAAGCTATAGGCAAATATTTTATACATGTAAGATATTGTTGAATGTTTTTTCCAAGATTGTATACGAGAGAGTCTTGGTGATTTAGGTAATCGATTCTCATCTTACTTAGTCTAGTATTCTAGGTACAGAAGTATACTTTCACACATCCCCGATTGTTTTTTTCTCCTCCGGAGGCTAAGTTCAATCCCTCTCTCCCTCTGTAAGCCTTTGGCTTAATCCTTGTGGTTCTATCTGTATAATAATTCAGGTATAACTATTCTTGGATTTGTCTGTCCTGACCTGATAACCAGAGTGACTGGTTTTTTGGGTTTGGGCAGAACATCACAGTTTCTAGTCTGTGGTTTGCTTCTTCCTAGCATAGAGAAAGAGTCTCCTTTGCTAGGTTAGTGGTGGGCACAGGAGGCTTTGCTTCCCTAGTCCATGTCGGAGGGATTCTGATGATTCCTTCCTCTAATGTCCTAGCAGACTGTCCTGTGTCGTTTTTTCTCGGGCTGGAGAATGAGTTTCTCGGTTACCCGACGAAATAACTTCACATAACTTTGTTCTTGTTGGGAGGAGGATAGCAAGCATTGCCAATCTTCCTCGCTAATAGACTACTCTTGGTTAGGATGAGCTCCCTAACTGCTGAGTGTGTCTCATGCTAGAACAAAGTCTATTGGACCCTTATCCCTTCCCCACCTCTCTTTCTTTTATTTTCTTTTGGCCGCAGTCTTACTTCCGTACCTAGCATAGGTTAGGATGAAGGACCGGCTCAGCTCTCTGCCGCTCGGCAATACATGCCGGCCGGGAGAGACCCTTTTTTCTTTGCAGAGTGAACCCCAGACCTCCCTTGGTCTCTCTTCCATGTCTGCCGGTAGAGCCCGGCAGGCTGTGGATTCTTTGGAAGCCTGAATGTTACATTCTCCCCTTCCATAAGTTCACTCTTTCTGGATGGAAGGTCGTATGGCATGCCGCCCTATAACCTTACATCCATACTTTTTTTCGGACTATTGTGTTGCACCCCTATCCCGGCTGCCGGCTTGACAGCCAACAGCCGGGCAGGTAGGGGTTCTCTGATTCTTGGCTACTTTCGGCGGCATGGTTTTATTACCTTTGCCGGGCGGCAGTGGAATCACAGCCCGAATTCGCTGGCCGCTAAGATTAGCGGCCGGCAGCCGGGTTTTAGTGTTTTCAGCCGTCGGCTGGCAATGATTGCCAGCCGGCACACAGTCGCAAATCAGTGGGCTGCCACCTATTAGTTAAAGATATTATATCTTTGATCTATAAAGGGGTAGTTGCCGGCCGCCGGCACGTACCGGCTCGTGCTGGCCGGCACAATAACATGCGATGTACAGTAGTTGCTATATTTGTAGTGTAATACACACTGCATTAGTAGAAACTGGTGTACAGAGTTTGTGATAACACTAAAGTTCTTCATCATACTTAATGTTATCATGTAGAGCCTTTTGTTGAGACCGTTCTTTATATAGAAAGTGAGTTCTTTCTGTATTCTTTCAATCCCGTATATTAAAACTACCCATTAAATTTCCGTTTAGGAAATTACATAAGGTATTCTAGTATAGAATTAACCTTAGTTTTAATATTTTGGGAGGTTACAGCAATTGACTGAACAGGAAATACAAGTATGTGTCTTTCCTTCTTTCTTTTACAGCTTTTCTATATAAGATAAATGTTTCAATATAAGTGAAAAGCCTTCACTTGATACTCATGGATTTTTCTTCTCTTTACAGGAGGACCATCCGAAGTGCGGGAGTGTGTTCTGTAACGTCCGCAGTAAGAACTTCTGTGGACATCATTATTGCAAGAGGCACGCAGCATGCGCAACCTCCAGAGGTGTTCTCCGCTATTGGGATGCTCAGGTTTGTACAGTTTGTTCTAACCAGATTACCGAGGCTTTTGACGACCCGAAGTCAACGGAGTCAAAGGATGCTGCCAGGGAAACGTTACGATCCTGGGTGATGGGGTTTTCAGAAAAACACCTCAGGTCCCTACCTTCCAAATGAGAAGATGATGGCCTACCTTTTCCCTAAAGCATCGACTGATGCAATCATCCCCCAACCTCAGGTGGAGATACCAATTGCCCTGAATCTGGTAGATTCTGAAGTCTCAGCCGCCCTTCGGGACATCCAAGTGGACGATAGGATATTGGAGGTGTCGGATTATATTGAGAAGGACCTTCTAGGAGAAGGTCAGGAGGAGGAGCTGTTTCACACTCCTCAAGTAGAAGAGCAAGAAATCGCCGAAGTGTCGGTTACGTCGGTTCCGGACCAAGAACTGGTTCCTTCTACATCGTCTGCTATCCCAGATGAACTGGGAAGGACTCTTTCTTCCATTGTTGAGATGATCCAACAAAGTCAAAGGAAGATTGATAAGAAGGAAGCTGCAATGAAACTGGAGTTACGTAGACTTGCAGCATCACGTGGGCCCCAGAAGCAGCTCACCGTGAAGGATCTTCCCTTGTGCTCGAATACCAATCCTTGGAGGTATGCCGAACACATGCCAATGACAACCGGGGAGATCGTGATCTCAGAAAAGTTGGGAGCAATTCCCCTGGAAGAAGTGGAATTTTGGCCCAACAAAGATTAATATCAGGACTGCTTTGCCCGTCTTAGGAAGGAGCCAGCCTTAAATGAGGAGACAGAGCCGGAGGTCATAGTTTTTGACCATAGTAAAGCTCAGACGTTACTAACGAGCTAGATGAAAGAGAGGGGCTTCACTAACTCAAAGGTGCCCGCCTTGAGTAAGAAGCTTCCCTCCTTTGTGGCCTCTCCTACCAGAGCCTTTCCCTTCTTGGAAAAGGGATATAAGGCTGCCTTAAATGCGGTGGAGGCAGGGAAACCATGCCCCTCCTTGGAGGAGTGCAAGCCGTTATCTCTGACCTTGCCCTTGGACCAAGAAGAATGGAAGGACGTACACCTTACCTTCTCAGTCGGGAAACTGGAAGCTGATATTGCTGAATGCCAGTTCGGTGAGGCGCTTCCAAAACTGTCGGAGGCTCTCTTGTGTAGAGAGCAAGAGACAAAGGAAAGACTGGCGGCATCGATGTCGTTGCAAACAACACTAGAAACGATGGAAAGTGACCCCAAGAACCAGGACATGTTCATGGTTGTGGCCAAAACACATCTGGCCACAGTTACGAAGGATTTCTATAGCTTTATTAAAGCTAGGAGAGCCTGTAGAGAGTTTGTGTTTGCCTCGGTTGCGGTGAGGCACGAACTGAGGAAACTGATCTCCTCTCGTATTTGGGGTAAAGACCTCTTTCCCAATGAAGTGGTTACAGAGGTAGTATACAAAAGGCCTAGGCCATCCTCTCGGCCGGCTAAACCCTACCAACAGCAACATCAACAACAACTTCCTGTGACTGCGGTGCCTCAGACAGTAACAACCTCCAACCACGTACCAGCTGGTACCTCAACAAACGGCGACACTGTCGCCAGTTCTTAACCCAGCATCCGAAAGGCAGACTTCTTCCTTTTGTTCGAGAGCCAGAGGAACAGCCAGAGGTTCTTTTAGACGCCCTTCAAGAGGAAGGGGATCCAAGGGAGGACGCGGTCAAGGAGGCAAGGCCTCAGGTCCACAACAGCAGAAGTAGATACTTCCAGTAGGAGGGAGATTTCATCTTTTTAGGGATCGCTGGACCTTCGATCCCTGGGCCTACAGCCTAGATAAAAATGAACTAGGTTGGAGCTGGAGCAGTCCTCCACCTCAATTTCCTCAATTCTTCCAACAATCAATCCCCACTCTGGAAAAATATGTCCGAGAGCTCTTAGTCAAAAGAGTAATCCGGAAGTTTAAGTCCATCAAATTCCAAGGAAGGCTGTTTTGTGTTGCATTTGGAGTACTCAGAAAAACTCAGAGTCATTCTGGGCATATGTTGTGTTTATAGACTTGTTTGACGCTTATTGGCACATTCCAATTATTAGTCACCTTTCCCCCTACCTAGGCTTCAAGTTACTTTGATAACTTTACGCCTTCAGAACCATGCCTTTCGGGCTAAACATAGCCCCAAGGATTTTCACGAAGCTCGCGAACGCAGCCGTCCATCAGTTACGCCTAAAAGGGGTCCAAGTAGTAACCTACTCGGACGACTGGCTGGTGTGGGCAGCATCCAGGACAGTATGCATGCAAGCTTCTAAGATAGTGATCCAGTTCCTGGAACATCTGGGATTCAAGATCAACATCAAAAAGTCTCGTCTTTCTCCAGCTCAAAAATTTTGGTGGTTGGGAATCCACTGGAATTTGGAGTCACATCGGCTTTCCATTCCTAGTAAGAAAAGGAAAAAAATAGCAGGATCTGTCAAGAGACTATTGAAATCCAAACGGATATCAAGATGCGAATAGGAGAGGGTGCTGGGCTCTCTACAGTTTGCTTCGATAACAGATCCAGTGCTAAGAGCACAGCTTAAGGATGCAACAGGAGTCTGGAGAAAATATGCATCAAACAGCGAAGAAATGGCACCTGTCAGCAGTTCACATTCAAGAGTTCCGCAATGTGATAGCGGACGCTCTATCTAGGTTTACACCTATAGAGTCAGAATGGTCCCCTGACGCAGGATCGTTCTCCTTCATCTCGAGTCAAGTCCCAGAGCTGCAGATAGGCCTCTTTGCGACGAAAGACAACAAGAAAATAGTTCGTTACGTGTCCCCTTACGAAGATCCGTTAGCGGAGGCAGGGGACGCTATGTCCCTGGACTGGATCAGATGGTCCTGTATCTATCTGTTCCCTTCGCACACCTCCTTTTGAAGGTCCTCGATATGCTGAGATCCTTCAAATAGAAAGCTGCAATAGTGGCCCACAAGTGGCCAAATAGCGTGTGGTTCCCTCTGGCATTGGAACTACGATTAAAATTCGTTCTGCTACCGGATCCATCCCTGTCTCAGCAAGTACAGAAGTCGACTGTCTTCGCTTCATCACAGAAAACACGGAACCTACATCTCATGATTTTCTCTCCTTAACGATGAGAAAAAGATTCGGTGTTTAACCCTGGATAGGTACGCTCCTCGGACACCCCTTTAAGGGTATACTCGGACGCGCGCGACTCCGACGCCAAAATAAATTCTTGAAAAATCAGTTTTTGCAGTAATCTCCTTTTTTCTTTTGCATTCGATGAATGCTTAAAACAACTTTAAAGATAAATACTACTCATCTGCAGAAAAACTATTTATTATAAATATTTTAAAACATTAAGTAGAAAAAAAAGACCTTACATAAAAATTCATAAAAAAAAGTTTATACATATATACACAAATCCTTTTAGGAATTGATTCTTGAATGTTTAGGACACATTTTGATGTATTTTGGATGAAGTCAGACCCATGGAGGTGAAGATCTGAAATGAGAGAAAAGGGTAACTTTTTTTGGCCAAAAAAATTTGTCCAAATTTCATGAATTTTTTTGGGTACCCAAATGAAATAGGAAGTGGCTAATTTTTTTAGGAAATAAACATATGTTATCCTAAAATAGATATATGTAAAAAAAATCTTCATTATTTTGTAAATTACATTTATATTAGGGGCCATATCTAAAGGTAATTTTTTGAGTACTTAAAAATTTCGTAAAAAAATACATATATTTAATATATAATATGATATTTATGCAGGTAAAAATATACCAAAATATCACAAATTCTATAGGGAACAAGAATATATATAGATAGGGCAACTTACGCTTCGGATATGTCCACAAAATGGCCGCCAACCACACTGACTCAGACTCCCTAATCTGCCACTTGAAATGTAGGAAGGGTATGTCAATTTCAAGGTGTTATTTACTAATCTAATTATTCTTGGATATGCATAAAAATTGTATGGTGGGTTGCTGGATAATTGTCGATTATTTTACGACTATAAAATTAAAATTCTGACACAAAAATATTTTTTTGAAGGGAAATAAAATCGAAAAAAAAAAATGTAAAACAATATAATATTTTTGCTAAAAAAATTGATGATATTCAATCAAAAAAGAAGTAAACAAAATTTTCCGACAAATAAACATCTAGATGAATCATTACTCTGTGATACTTCCTTAGTACGTAGTAATTTTGAAAGAAATGGGAAAAAACGAAAAAGTGGCAATCGCAGGAAAATCAAACACATACCTATATATACGCCATATCTGGCTAAAAATAAAGATAGGCATGGGTAGCCAGATCATCTAGAAACACTTTCCAACACTATAAAAATACAAGTTTTGCGACACTACTTGCCAATTCCTTACGGTAACATGACTAAGCAAAAAAATGCAAAACAAATAAAAAGGGACACTCGCGGAAAAATGGCCAACATTCTAATATACGGCATTTCAGAAAAAAAAATTTCAGCCACGTACTAAGCAAACCATCAAGGCACATTTTCCGACAAATAAACATCTAAATGAATCATTACTCTGTGATAGTTCCTTAGTACGTAGTAATTTTGAAAGAAATGGGAAAAACGAAAAAATGGCAGTCACGGGAAAATCGAACACATACCTATATATACGCCATATCTGGCTAAAAAAAAGATAGGCATGGGTAGCCAGATCATCTAGAAACACTTTCCAACACTATAAAAATATAAGTTTTGCGACACTACTTGCCAATTCCTTACGGTAACATGACTAAGCAAAAAAATGCAAAACAAATAAAAAGGGGCACTCGCGGAAAAATGGCTAACATTCTAATATACGGCATTTCAGAAAAAAAAAATTCAGCCACGTGCTAGGCAAACCATCAAGGCACATTTTCCGACAAATAAACATCGAAATGAATCATTACTCTGTGATAGTTCCTTAGTACGTAGTAATTTTGAAAGAAATGGGAAAAAACGAAAAAATGACAATCACAGGAAAATCGAACACATACCTATATATACGCCATATCTGGCTAAAAAAAAAGATAGGCATGGGTAGCCAGATCATCTAGAAACACTTTCTAACACTATAAAATTATAAGTTTTGCGACACTACTTGCCTATTCCTTACGGTAACATGACTAAGCAAAAAAATGCAAAACAAATAAAAAGGGACACTCGCGGAAAAATGGCCATTCTAATATACGGCATTTCAGAAAAAAAAAAAAAATTTCAGCCACGTGCTAGGCAAACCATCAAGGCACATTTTCCGACAAATAAACATATAAATGAATCATTACTCTGTGATAGTTCCTTAGTACGTAGTAATTTTGAAAGAAATGGGAAAAAACGAAAAAATGGCAATCACAGGAAAATCGAACACATACCTATATATACACCATATCTGGCTAAAAAAAAGATAGGCATGGGTAGCCAGATCATCTAGAAACACTTTCCAACACTATAAAAATATAGGTTTTGCGACACTTCTTGCCAATTCCTTACGGTAAAATGACTAAGTAAAAAAATGGAAAACAAATTAAAAGGGGCACTCGCGGAAAAATGGCCAACTTTTTATTATACGCATTTCAGAAAAAAAAATTTCAACCACGTGCTAGGCAAACCATCAAGGCACATTTTCCGACAAATAAACATCTAAATGAATCATTACTCTGTGATAGTTCCTTAGTACGTAGTAATTTTGAAAGAAATGGGAAAAAAAACGAAAAAATGGCAGTCACAGGAAAATCGAACACATACCTATATATACGCTATATCTGGCTAAAAAAAAGATAGGCATGGGTAGCCAGATCATCTAGAAACACTTTCCAACACTATAAAAATATAAGTTTTGCGACACTACTTGCCAATTCCTTACGGTAACATGACTAAGCAAAAAAATGCAAAACAAATAAAAAGGGGCACTCGCAGAAAAATGCCCAACATTCTAATATACGGCATCTCAGAAAAAAAAAAAATTTCAGCCACGTGCTAGGCAAACCATCAAGGCACATTTTCCGACAAATAAACATCTAAATGAATCATTACTCTGTGATAGTTCCTTAGTACGTAGTAATTTTGAAAGAAATGGGAAAAAACTAAAAAATGGCAGTCACAGGAAAATCGAACACATACCTATATATACGCCATATCTGGCTAAAAAAAGATAGGCATGGGTAGACAGATCATCTAGAAACACTTTCCAACACTATAAAAATATAAGTTTTGCGACACTACTTGCCAATTCCTTACGGTAACATGACTAAGCAAAAAAATGCAAAACAAATAAAAAGGGGCACTCGCGGAAAAATGCCCAACATTCTAATATACGGCATCTCAGATAAAAAAAAAGACATGCACGTGTTAGCCCAACTATCAAGGCACACTTTCTAACACATAAACATGAAAAAAAAATCAATAATATACGGCAATTTCTTACTACGTAGTAAATTTTTACAAATATTGAAAAAAAAAACAGAAATTGGCAATTGCAGTTAAATACCCCATATACCAATAACTAAGTCGTATCTGACAAAAACAAAGTCACACATGGGTAGCCAGATCATCTAGACACACTTTCCAACACTAAAAAAGCAAAAGTTTTACGACACTATTTGGCAATATCTTACGGAAAAAATGACTTGGCAAAAAAATGAAAAAAAATGAAAAAGGGGCACTCGCGGTAAAATGGTCCTCGTGGTGATGAACGACATTTTACCTGAAAAAAAAAATCATGCACATGGTAGCCAAACAATCCCCCCAAGACTTTCCACAACTGATAACCTATACAAGTTGCACCATTCTACGACAATTTCATAATAGGTAATAACTTTGATAATTATGCAAATTACCTTAAAAGGGTAAACTCGGTCGCGCTCGACCCCGACGCGTCTCAGAAATCGGGGAAGGAGTACAGCTACAGCAATGCTTATCTGGACACTACTAGAGCGTGTAGGCGAGACACCTACTGCAGGTCGATCACCCACAAATTCAGTCACGGGGGTGAGTCACGTGAGAAAAACCTCTTTTTTTTTCCCGCTCTGGGTCGCGGACGACCCACCGTACAGTTCCAGGGTTAAAAGTCGGTTTAGACTTTTGGAGGAAACCTGAAGACATTATGAGGCTTCAGGGGAGAAATAGCTATCCTTTGTCAAGGCGAAGAAACTGAAAGAAATCCCGACAGATTCCTATTTATCCTTCTTCATTCTCCTTCATGTTCAAGCCTGCATTGACAAGTCAGATACCATATGCCTTACAGGTCGACCTTTCTAACGACGTTCTTAATGAACTAGCCCTTTAGCGCTTCCAAAGACCATTTGCTTGGTCATTAGAAATGAACAATGAGGAATGGGCTTAGAAGGTTTTGAATTTAAGTCATATTTCTGTTTGTACTCGCTTTTGGGGGCCAGAGTTAGTGAATAGTGGCTCTCTCTACAGAGGAAGGCCACGTCCAGTTCTTGGAGGGAGAACTGATTCTATTTCCAGACCCAACGTTTCTTACCAGGAACAAGCTACCCAACAACAGGTGGGGTCCCTAGAGAATCTGCCCTCTGGAGGAAGATGCATCTCTATGTCCAGTGGAGTGCCTAAAGGTCTATCTTCATAGAACTTCAGACTTTATGGGAGGACAGCTGTTCAGAAGAGAAACCCTGGGTTCAAAGTTATCCAAAACTAAGGGCGAAATTCACCCGTGTTATTCGCAGAACGGATCCAGACAGTACACCCGTTAGTCATGATCCGAGGAAAGTTGCCTCCTTCATAAAATTTCTTCAATTATATGGACTTTGAACATCCTTATTTGACTCCGGCTGGTAGTCATCCAAGGCGTTCTTTATGCACTATGTAAAGCAGGTGGAGCAACTTATGAGATCTGTGGTAGCAGCAGGTAGAATTCTTTAACCTTCTGTTTTAAGTCTGCGAGGAACAGTGTAATTAATTTGGGATGATTAATTAAGAGGGTGCGCGTGTAGTCACTGTATGTTACTACACGCTGAGCGATAGGCCACGAAAGTGTCCTTACGAACTGTTCCATTGACGTCGGTAATCTATAGCATAATACGGACACTTGTACCAAGCGTCTTTTACGCTAGTGTATGTAAACAGTATACAGACTATATCATTATTATTAATAATTCTATTGATGTGGCAAATCTGTTTCCTAGTAGATGAAACAATATTTTCTGTTAACTGTTTTTCTTTATGCTTTTACGCATATCATCCACATATTATAAATTTTATAAATGTACTGAGCATTAAGATTAAAATATGGATATTTTTATCATGGTATATCTTTCGAGACTGTTCCCTTATTCAAGCAAAAGTCCACTCACTCTAACCCTTCCTTGGAAGGGTTGACGTGGTACCCTAACGGGTTGATGACAAAGAAGCAAAATTTGTTTCTATGCGGATACAACCATTATCCAATAGTTACTAAGAGTGGTCACTTTGGGGAAGGTGTCACAAATTCATTCTGACTTTGGCGACTCTTATACAAACTTTGCTTTATAATGAATAGGGCGAGACCACTATACGAGCTTGTCATTTTGTCATCCATAAGTTTTTATGTACTCCTCGAGACTTTTCCAGAGTCTAGTATGACTCATCCCTGTAGGGGGCAGGAAGCACTAACATAGTTCATGCTTATATGAAATGATGTATGACGGTAACATCATAGGTCTCTAGGTCTAGATGGACCAGGAAAATACTTTCTTGAGAGTATGGCACTGATTGGGAATCCACAGATACAGTAATGCTCTGGTAAACTTCCATCAGGACGACATGGCCTGAGCCCAAAAAACGGATTTTGAGCGAAGCGAAAAATCTATTTTTGGGTGAGGTAGCCATATCATCCTGATGGACCCGCCCTTCCTTTTATTGAAAAAGGGCTTATTGACCACTCCCTATAATACAGTATCTGTACCACCTCGTATATCGCTACAAGTAATAAAGAGGGCGCTACCGCCTTCATCAGTTACACACTGGAAACGGAATAGGAGAGATGCCTTATGAGCGGCTCTCTTTTCATTCTCATTTCAGATTCTTGACACTATTCCCCCTCGAAGCGTTAATACCGTTCGGGGCGAAGATAGCTATGTGACGTGTCAAGAATACGTCCTTTGATATTATGCGATATCCATGTGAGATTATTTAGGGATATTCGCTCCAGGAGTTAGAATTCTGGATACCTTACGGTAAAATTCTCTGGGAATATCAGTGTAGTCAAATATACCCTAGAAAGCTACTTTATAGGAACTTCCATCAGGACGACATGGCTACCTCACCTAAAAATAGACTTTTCGCTTCGCTCAAAATCCGTTTATGGTTACATAAAATGACATCAATCAGTTTTTTTTTTCAATTAGATCTATCATCTATCTTTATAAGTTGCATGATATCAAAATTGTATTAAATATCATTATTTTACCCACGGGACTTAGTTAACTTTAGTTCAAGCATATCGTAATGAATTACATCTTTCCAACAGGTTCTAATAGCTGTGGAATTATGATGATATTTTTTTTTTTTTTTTTAAATATCAATTTGAAATTCAGTCACTCTTAAGAGTGCTACAAGACCTAATCTCCACCAATCCTTCTCAGTATATCTAAGAATAAAAACGCCAATTTACAGTACTATTTAAAAAAAAATCATTTTCGACCCTTCGATCTCAGAATCATTATAATTATCTAAAAGAAATGACGACAATCTAGTTTTGCATGAACTCCAGATTTGAATCCTTAAAAAATTGCTCACTGCCATACATTGAAGAAAATTTAAACGAACAAGTGAACACAGTTGATAACTAGACCATGAGTCAATGAAATGCTGTAGAATGATACCTGTGATGAAATTCTTGTCCCTTTGAATAAGTTAAAGTGGTTTCAAAAATGTATGATTGTGGAAACAAGAAAGGATTTTGGATTTAAAGGTATTGCAGTCGCGTACCTAAAGAATTCTTGAGAGATATTTGATACAGCAACAATTTTGAGATAGATGAGGAAACAAGACTTATAAATATTTTATCGAGACTAGATATAAGATTTCATGATGAAATAGATACTTCCGTTGGAATAGTTATATTAGGTGTAGAAATACTGTAAGTATTAGGGATTTATTGTTTTTATTAGGTTTAGAAATCTCAGACTAAAGTTGTATAAACACGCCATAAAGTTGCTGGATTTTCTCAATAATACAATGATATTTGTGACAGCCAGAATAAGATTATGTAGGGGAATCGGATATGGAATGTAGGACAATAAATGTTAGCACGAGGTGAATGACAAGAGAATATTTTACTGAATATGTCAAGGTAAATATAACAATAATATTTGTGTACAGGAAACGAGTTTTCCTTGAATCAGGCTCCCAACAAAGTAATAATTGTAATAACGGGTTTCAAAAGCAAAGGCAAATGCCTGGGAAAAAATGATACATAAAAGTTAGGTCACCCAAAAGCAAACTCTGTATATTGAGTGAATCTATATACAAAATAGTAAGCATTGTGTTCTGAGAATACGGGAATGCGAGGAGCAATAATGGTAGAGCAAAATATTGAGTACTAGTGAATGTATTGTCAAGATGTCTTTGACTATATTGGTCCCATTGAGGAATTGGAAAGTGCAGGGTTTGTAAAATTGTGTGGAGTGACGAGATGTGAAAATTAGTGTGACATTGGCTTTAGTCACTGACACCTGGTTTAGGGTAAAGAACACACACACACAAACACACACACCCACACACACACACACACACACACACACACACACACATATATATATATATATATATATATATATATATATATATATATATATATATATATATATATATATATGTATATATATATATATATATATATATATATATATATATATATATATGCTTATATATATATATATATATATATATATATATATATATATATATATATATATATATATATATATATATATGTATATATATATATATATATATATATATATATATATATATATATATATATATATATATATATATATATATATATATATACATATATATATTATTTCTATCATGAAATAATGAACAGGGAATCAATTACAATTAAACCTTTCAATAATTATGAAGCCTTCTCTAAGAGAACGAGATAATTTCATCTTTAATACAATTTTGAGTTGAGTTACTTTACATTCTTGAAAAAGACAAACATTGAAATAGACTGTATGATATGAAATGCTGTTGCTTTTTCTCTTTTAGATTAAATAACTAGTGTTAACATTACAGGAAATTTGGATTGGACTTCGAATGATTTAAACAGACAGATAGAGGATCGTTGTTTCTTTTCACAAAGGACTCTATTATGATGGCTTCGGTTACAAAATAGTGCCTTATTTCTTTCCTTTAGTGACGTATAGTTCCATTTAAAAGGATGCAAACAAATAAGAAGTAAACGGATTAAATGATATTGGAATGACCATACCTAATCAAAATGTATTTGTAGTTTTACAGCAATTACCAAGCTTGAGGAATTAATTCCATTTGTTGAACTTCACTTTTCATTGCAGCTTTATCTATAAATGGGGAGTTTTATATAGTTTTATAATTTTATTGTTACCTTGTTTTTTTTTCTTCTTGCGAGCAAAGAAATTATATTACCAAAGTGAATCATCTCTTAAAATGAATCTGTTTTGAGATTCTTGATCCATTCGTTGGACTATTGACTGAAAAGCTAATATAAAATTATGATCTTTGGTTTCTTTCGTTTATGTAATAGGAATATTGTCGAAGAAACGTGTTGGTCTGTGCCTTAGACCAATTCTCATTTATGAACCCCTTAATCTGTAGTTTCATAATGCACGACGTTTTGTGAAATATTTATGAAATTATATATCGTATCCCGAAGCAATTATTAACATGAGCATGATAATGTAAAAAAAAAAAAAATGGTTCAAGCACTAGCTTTTTACCTAGGGTTAAATACAAACATTCAAACCACAGACTGAGTCTAAAGATCAATGCCTGCATTAACAATTATTAGCTTAATCATTAACTTCTGAATGAATATAGTGTATATAGTCTTTCGTTTTTTAGCAATCCTGAATATACACGAATAGATTGTGATAAAAATGCAAGATTGGCTTATATTCATAATACCATATTATTAACCTTTTTGATTCAAAAGATTTAGGAAAATATCCATATTTGTATACTGAGTGTATATATACCCAGTGTGTGTGTGTATATATATATATATATATATATATATATATATATATATATATATATATATATATATATATATATATATATATATATATATATATGTATATATATATATATATATATATATATATATATATATATATATATATATATATATATATATATATACATATATATATATATGTGTGTGTGTATATGATATACATATATATATATATATATATATATATATATATATATATATATATATATATATATATATATATATATATACATATATATATGTTTATATGTATATATACATACATATATATATATATATATATATATATATATATATATATATATATATATATATATATATATATATATATATATATATATATATATATGTATGTATATATATTTATATTATTAAATAAATATATATATATATATATATATATATATAAATGTATATATATATATATATATATATATATATATATATATATATATATATATATATATATATATATATATATATATATATATATATATATATACATATATATATATATATATATATATATATATATATATATATATATATATATATATATATATATATATATATATATATATATATATATATGTATATATATAAATATAGATATATATATATATATATATATATATATATATATATATATATATATATATATATATATATAAACAGTATATATAGACGGATATATTGATATATTGACAGATACATTCATAAAATATGGACTAACATCAAAGACATGGGAAGGTAACTATGGTTTTTTTTTATTGTCGTGACATTAATCTACAGTATCATTTGTATAGCTGAAAGGACCAGAGAGTATCGAAGATCACTAAGAAAGACTTGAATATGCAGAAGGTGGAATTTGTCTGTTAATATACATATCTGGATGTAGTATCTCGTACAGGCATTGAAATACATGAGAATTCCTGGAGCAGGTAGCAAATATAGCGGAAAGTAAGAATTCATTATTTTGAAAAGAAATACATTTATAATCCAATTCCCTCATTACTCCCCACAAAACAAAATATCCACTGTTAACCTAAGAAAACACTATTCTGACAGGGATCTACGACAAAGAATATTTTAATCGAAGATACGTGATCAGTCTCCTTCAAGTAACTATGCATATATCATGACATAGGGCTGATAAATTGCTGCCTAAACCTACTTCAAATACATAAAATTTAGATGAATTAACAACAGACGCCCTTGTTACTGTTATCGGCGAATTCATATGGAAATTTTTTTTTTCATATATATCAAATCCATAGTTGGAAGTGAATTCTCATACCACTGTAATACACACCACTCCCCTCATACTCTAGAAAACCTCCTATGTGCAAATCAAGTATGGCTCCTAATTTGCCTCCACATCACTTTCTTCAGACGATTTACAATTCTAATATCCACAAAAAAAAAAAGAAGAAAAAAAAAAAAAAGTCGGGAACCGAAAAGCAAACTAAGTTAAATCCACCGGCAATGCTAAACTTTTATGTTGATTTTGTGATGACCTGTTTTAGATTTTTTTTTTTTTTTTTTTTTCATTTTCTAGTGAGAAATCAGTCTTCATGAACTGTGATACGATTAATGCTGCCTTTAATGCTATGAGTATCATCTGTGTCTTTTCAAAGTATCCCTTACTATTAATTGGTTGTTTGAGTATGTGTAGAATTATTTTTTTTTCCTATATTCCAAGAGAAAGGGAACCGATAATCTTATTTATATAATGATCTTTTTAGTAAGACTATTCATAAATATCTCAAAAGTAGTAAGTCACTAACTATCTACTCTCTTTATCGGGTGTATAAAAGATTGATCCTTCATATATATTCATGGATGCATTATTCATGGAAAGGGGAGGGACTTATGAACCTAATATGCGGGAAGATGAATATCTCATGAGAACAGGACGTAGACGCAAACATAAAACCTCCATCTTTTTACTTTGATTATATATTTTCTACGAAAATTTACAAAAATGCTGTTAGAATGTATTAAGACTAGGGTAATCATACCATTACCTGCATGTATCGTCGTATTTAATCCTCCTTGTATAAATGTGAAGGCTTTAAATGGGCATTATAAAGATTCAGTTCATTTTCAAGTTGAGAATTCAAATTGAGAAATAGCAGACACTGTGTTATTAAACTGAGAATCATTAATGCATTCGACTGCATCCTCTACCTAAAAACTCTGAACTAACATCATCCGGTAATTGAATTAAAAATTTTGAGATGCTTTTGGGTTAACGTGACTTTCTAACCTAACGCAAAAATCCGTGTTATCAGCATCGTTTGCAACAACAAAATTAATTAGAAATCTCCCCTATGCCAGATACTCCTGGAGCCAAAGGGTGTTCGCATGCTAAAAAGGGCCCCTAGGTTACTCACTATTTTTTGAAAGAAGATCACCTGGGGCATTATTTTAGCGAGGGTAGACATTCTGAAACCCGGCAGTAATCTTGCTAGGGATGGTTTTGTAGCTATTGACCATACTAAAAATTTCCGCAAAAATTTGGGGTAGGAGAAATTCAAATCTTAATAACTCAGTAAAGAAATAAGCTATTTGCATGAAATACCCATCAAAATGTAGCTTATAGGGTATGCTACAAGATGGAAGTAAGAAATATTAAAATAGGTCAAGGTCAAGGTCACCAGAGCTCAAGCAATGACGTAATTTGACACTTGCCCAAAATCTGGGCCTCTAAAAACTTAAAATTAAACCAGAACCCAGTTGTAAACTAATTTATTCTTTAAAATATTTGTAGATTCTAGTAGAGTACTACATAGGAAATTTTTAAAAAATTATTTGAAGAAAAAAACACACACTTTAACCCTTTTACTTTCAAGTCAAAATATTGAAAAAAAATGACAAAAATGCAATTTTTCAAATTTTGTGCATATTATGTGAGCTTTTTGAAAGTGTATCAAAAGAGATAAAAACATCCCAAAACTTTAGAAAATACAGGATTAAGAATAGTAAGAAACCTATAAATGTCTTTTTAGAGGGGAACAAAGGGGTCATGAGGGTAAGGGTAAGGGGGTAGGGGGTAGGGGTAGGAGGTAGACGTTGAAAGAATGGTGTTGAAAGTGTTTTCACTTATCATTCACAGTTTTTAATCTACTGCCTGTGACCTGAACTTACTCCCTGTGCATTGGGCCATACATGCAGAGGCCTGTGAATCAGTGAGTCAGCACCTTTATAGGGAATCCCCACTTTCTACACTTTACAGTTTGCTTGCGTCCAAGAAGCCACTCATCAGAGTGGAATCATAGGTAGTACCAAGAAGAAGAAATGTGTTGCTCAATGGGATATAATATATCATGAAATGTTGGCAGTGGTCAATATTCAACGGCAAATCCGTGGTGTTTCAGTCCCAAGTACTGAACTTACAGTTGGTCATGAGTTCAATGTCTCGGCTACGTTGAGCTCTGAAATGTTAGCTCGTGATGTAATAGAATATATCAAACAGAATGAAAACCCAGCAGGCGTATCTGAAGCAGACATTCATGTGGAGCAGCCAAAGTTGCACAACATTCTTACCCAAGAAATTGTGTCCAGTGAAATCTGTGATGACCTACTGAATTTCAGGAAAAAATCCAGCGATCTTTATGACAAGTTCCGCCGTGAACGTTTGGTCAAAAACGAAAAATCACTATTTGACCCAATCCACAGGAATAACTTGAAGACATTCAAATCAATGAAACCAGAGAAAGGAAAGCAGCAAGTTGGAATACAGGGAAGCAAAAAACTTGCTAAAGCTCAAAAGATATTTGATGTTGCTAGAGTGAGAAACTATGATATGAAGGAACTGCTGAGGCATGACTTAATTGAGGAAAGCTACCTGTTTGATGAGAATGGACTCATGTCGAAGCCAAATAAAAGTGAACTTTGTAAAGGCTTGGAAGATGAGCATTTATACAAGAAGAAAGACTATCCGCCTCCAGATGAATGGAAAAAAGTAAAAACTGCTAGCATCGTTGATGTGATGTGTTGTTCACGCCAAATGAAGACATCATTTTTGAAGACGTTTGGAGATCTTTGTGCACGGTTCCTACAGATGGCATATGGACTGAGTAAAGATTCTAATCGTATTGACTTTGTCTTCGATACATACGTGGAAGGCTCCATAAAAGACAGTGAACGTCAGAGAAGACTAAGTTGCGGTCCAATTGATTTGAATGTCATTTGTGAAGAGACACCACTGCCAGTTTCTATGGACGCTTTCTGGGCATCTTCTTCAAACAAGTCAAAGCTCCAGGGACTCTTGAGAAACTATATACTAGCACACCCAAGGCCAATGACAGATATTGTTTTGAGTGGAATTGGATTCTCACCCAATATTGACCCATGTCAGGGCATTTTCAATGGCAGTGACCCAACCCCTGTACCAGCGTTGGACCTGGACATTGAAGAAGCTGATGTGAGAACAATCCCACATGCACTTGATGCTACCAACTGCGGGGCAGAACGAGTTGTTCTCCTTTCTAATGACACAGATGTGGTAGTTCTTGGATTGCATCACTGGAGTATTATGAAGGCACATGGTTTAAAGGAACTGTGGATAAAGGCTGGCGTTGCAACCACCACAAGATATATTCCCCTCCATACGTTGGCAACTAGAATGGGCCCTGAGAAGTGCAAAGTTATCATCCCGCTTCATCAGCTGACTGGATGTGACTCAACAAGTAAATTCGGAACGAAAAAAGGCGGCTTTGAAGGCCAACCCTGAGAAATTTCTCCAGAACTTTGCCAGAAATCCATATGAAACAGATTTCACCTTAGTGGAAAAATTTCTGGTGCAGGTGTATCCATTGAAAGCTCCAGGTGATTGTCAAACAATGGACCACCTCAGATACCATGTATTTCACCACAGTTCCAAAACAATCCTAGACCTTCCACCAACCAGCAGATTGATCAGAGGCCATATCCAAAGGGCTGTCTATGGGTCATACATGCAGACACACTGTTTGGATAATCTACATCTTGATCCCATAGACTTTGGTTTCTTTGAGCACTATGGCCTATTGCGTCCAGTGCGGGATCAAATTTTGATGCCACCTGACTTTCCTATGCCATGCACATGCACTTCATGTGCAACGAAACGTTGTTCCTGCGGGAAGCGTGGCATTAGGTGCTGCCCTTACTGTCAATGCCAAGCTTCAGGCAAGGGGTGCAAGAATGTAGGATAGATCATCATACAGAATAGATTTAATCACATTGAATGGTGGTTTGGATGTCAGCTCCACTTCCATAAAAGAATTTTCCTGGGTTGCGAAACGTCAGTGTTTGCAATGATGATGTTTTTAATAGTTTGGTTTTACCCCTAAGGGTTCTGCATGATAACCATGTGTCACCGACAACTAATTTCCTTTGATTATATGAACGATTCATCATATCAAATTGTTTAGTTTAAAAATGGCATTTTTCCGATTTTCAAATATTTTCGTCTTGGGCCTGAGAGGGTTAAAAGATAGGTTTTAGACATTATGACATTATGATAGGTTTCTTACTATTTAATCGTGTGCTGTTTAAAGATTATGGGCTGCTTTAATCTCTTTTGATACGCTTTCAAACAGCCAACATAACTAGCATAAAATTTTGAGAAATCGCATTTTTGCCATTTTTTTTTCGATATTTTGACTTGAAAATAAAAGGGTTAAAGTATGTGTTTTTTTTCTTCAAATCATTTTTAAAAACTATCCTATGTAGTACTCTACTAGAATCTACAAATAAAAGAATAAATTAGTTTACAACTGGGTTCTGGTTTAATTTTAGGTTTTTAGAGGCCCAGATTTTGAGCAAGTGTCAAATTACGTCATTGCTTGTGCTCTGGTGACCTTGACCTTGACCTATTTTAATATTTCTTACTTTCATCTTGTAGCATACCCTATAAGCTACATTTTGATGGGTATTTCATGCAAATAGCTTATTTCCTTACTGAGTTATTAAGATTTGAATTTCCCCTACCCCAAATTTTTGCGGAAATTTTTAGTATGGTAAATAGCTACAAAACCAACCCTAGCAAGATTACTGCCGGGTATCAGAATGTCTACCCTCGCTAAAATAATGCCCCAGGTGATGTTCTTTCAGAAAATAGTGAGTAACCTAGGGGCCCTTTTTAGCATGCGAACACCCCTTGGCTCCTGGAGTAAGATAGTTATTATCAAGAAATAAAATATTTAATTATATCACTAACATTTACCGAAATTTATAGAATTTTATATCTTATTTTGTATCTTACATTTCACCTCATAGCCTTAACAATAATCAACATAAAACGTGATCAGACAACGACAAGCTAAACACATATTCAACTTGGCTAATGCAAAGTAAAAAGCCTAAAGTCAGACCAGGAGATAGGGATATCCAATATCAGCCCAGTTGTAAAGCACTACAATGACTTCCAATCACTGGTTTAGGAAGTTTCAAAGAAAAACATCCTGAGAGGCTGTAAGAAGAGGTACTTCACAGGTCTCAACGAACAATTAAAAGACCAGTACACAAAGTACATCCAGGCATACAATGACGGTCCCTTTTCTGGGAGTACCATGGAACTTGGAGAGGTCCTTCTTCCCTCAATCAGCAACGAAAGACAAGAATGCTAGCACGAAGCCACAACTTCCATAAAAATGACCCATAACAGCCAAATAAAAAAAAAGAAAAAAAACTGGGCAACCAAAGATAAAATTACCTTCCAAAAGAAGCCCCAACCTAGATTAGCTGCTATAGTCCCCAACCAGGTAGCACATCAACTGCTGCTGAACTGCAGGTCTCACAACAAAGAGCTGCGTTACCTAAAAAATGCGACAAGACATTGACCGTATCATGCACAAGAGAGAACACAACTTCTAACAATTGACTCTAGAACTGAATGCTGTCGCTAATCATCAAACAGCCTAGATGGCATAACAACAGAAATTATATTGCTTTTTGGAGACAAAACAAAAGCATGGCTCCTGTGGCTATTCAATTCCCGTGCAACGATCTGCCAAATCTCATAGATTTGTAGAAAAACGAGAGGATGAGTTCTTTGTAAAGAGGACCTCACGAAAGCTATCGCATGAAACAGCTGTCGAAGGGAATTGAATAAATGGAGAAACATCATAACATATTCCATCTTTTCCTTTGAGACAAGAAACGATACCAAAGAGTAGACATGTCTCAAAAAAATTTATACAAAAAGTATGTTTACATATGTACACACATGTACAAAATCACACACACACACACACACACACACACACATATATATATATATATATATATATATATATATATATATATATATATATATATATATATATATATATATATATATATATATATATATATATATATATATATATATATATATATATATATATATATATATATATATATATTCCTGCAAAGCTGGTCTAACATGAATGTACAGCAGATTATTTCTGACTTATTTCATTTGTGTATTTAGGAGATGTATAGCCAGCTCGTAAATTGAGTTCCACTCATGTATGATTAAGTAAATGTAGGTAAATTGCATATGACTGTCATCATTCATTAGGTTATATTTTCATTCAGTTATGTACATGTGAATTCAAGTTATTTTAAAGAATTAAATTTTGATTTCATGTAATTTTGTTACGAAGTCTTATGTAACGATGTTAAAAGGTATGTATGACTCACAAGAGGTATAAAAGCTAGCAGTTGCATCATGTTTACACGTAGTTGGAAGTTGCATGAAGGATCTAAACTAAAATTACAATTTTTTATGTTATGAGAGGTGGTGAGAGGAGTTAGCCGAGAGGGTTGCCTCGTCAGCCCATGATATAACCCTACTTTGAACTGCCAAGTTAGCAACCTGACGTCATGAGATGCTGCGAGAATCATGCTCCCACACTTCGAGAATAATTTACTGGAAAATTCCAGAATAAATGCGGAATATATATATATATATATATATATATATATATATATATATATGTGTGTGTGTATATATATAGATATATAATATATATATATATATATATATATATATATATATATATATATATATATATATATATATATATATATATATATATATATATATATATATATATATATATATATATATATATAGAGGGCCTACCCATGCTTAAGATAGAGATCCAGCCTGATATTCTACAAGATCTATGCTTCCGCCAATGCTCTATGCAGCACCTCTTCGGCCAAAGTGTTTCCTCTCCAAAGTATACCCCGTATGGTGCCTGTTAAACATTGTGGTACTTCTAAGTAATTGATTTGATGAGGTGTAGTGTGTTTGTGAGTACAGTTTATACTTTTTTTTCTTTACCGCTGTGTAATTTGGATAAACAGTGAAGTGCATTTATCATTTGCTTAACCATTCTGTAACCTTGTATGATCCCAAAAGACGTAGGAGTAACAATTACGTGTATGTAAGTTTAATTATTGTTTATTTACTAAAGTGTTAGTTTCAACTTTTTTCATTATTTGTCAAAATTACATATTTTCTCAAATTGATTTCTTGTGAAAAAAGTGGTTTTTATAAATCTTTAAGTGTCTTCTTATCTCAAGTTTAAGGTCTAGTTCAGATTTAAATTTCGAGCAATTTATTTTTTGGTATTAATGTTGAAGAGTTATTTTTTTATAGAATATATATAATTTGTGAAGTGTGTATTATTTTATCACCAATAGTTAATTTAGTGCCTTTATCGTATCCCCTGACTAAGAACCGATGTAAGAGGTTGGATTTAGAATAGTTCCCATTAAAATTAATCACCCAGGTTTTGTTTTATTTTTTCTTACTGGGAGAATAATACATAAATTTTCACATGCTTCCTGGGCACTTTGTATAGACTATTACAGTCCCACATTCGCAAATGAACAATACCCAATTATATTATGATTCGATAGCGTATTACCATGGAAAAATAATTTGTAATTTCTTATATTAACTTAACATTAATGGAACAATATCAATCATCATTTTGGAGTATTTTTATATCAAGTTTTAGGTCCGAATGGTCATATTGTTTTCAAGATTATACCTAGCAAGATATCTGATCCTAAATTAGATTATTCATGTGAGTCAGACTGGTTCCTTTTAACACCTTGGAAATCGGTGATTTTTACTTAGATAAAGGAGGATTATGAGTCAATAGTGAATTGTTGAGAGTTTCTTTTCAAGCCAAATAGTTTGAAATGAATGGTAAACAATCATCCTTCTATAATAAATTATATATATTTTTTTTTTTTTTTTGCTAGAGAATTCACTATATTCAATATACTGTCACAGTAAAATTGTAGGGATATATTCCTGTAAGGTCAACTCATAGTAATTATCTACCACTGTTTAAATGAACTGTGGTAAGGTTTTGTTATTATATAAAATTTCACAGACACTAAATTTATTTTTACACCTTGAATTATTGAAATTCTAGAGGTCAAAATCAGACATATGATGTTACTTATCAATCAAAACTTTACTATTTTATTCGTCGGCTAATCCTGTTGAAATAAATCTTATTTGATTTGAATCTCAATGCTTAGTTTTTGTGTAAACGGAAAATAGATTTATGCTAATATGTAACTTCCTTAATGGGTAGTAACAGTTAATATGAAAATGGATCAAAATATGTGACTACAAGAAAAGTGGAACCATGAAGAAATAAATCATCCACCAACTCTCCAAAGCATTGCAAAAATTTAACAAGAAGAACAAATTAAAAATAAACGTACATTTTAAATAGAAAAAAATCAATTACTAATCTGTTGACTTCACTTTCATATCTTCATCCCAAGTTTTACATAGAATGAGATCGATTGTATATAGATGTGATTATGGAAGAATGTAGCTTACAAATAACCTCTATATATTTTAGAAAATAGTAAGAAGTTTGTAAAGGTTAAATTCTTCATGACAGTTCCAATGGTTCAAGGTATGTTGATTTCATTTTTTCTTACAGGTTTTTTAGTCCAGGTATTTTGATTCCTGGTAAATTGATTCCCGTAACTGTGATTTTTATGCGCGATTCATTACACAACTCAATAACTACTGAATAATGAGCTCCTGGTAAAATTTCAGGGCCGATCCCTGGAATTTGTTTTGAAAGCAAATGGTCTGATGGTTTCTTTACCGAAATAGGTATCTATCTATTAATGCAAATAACTTCAAATATATCATTAGTATATAAAAAGAGAAAAAATATCGAAAAGTCTTCTTTACTGGAAGTAAAAAATAATTCTGGGCACTAGGAATTTGTATAAAAGTAATTACAAAACAAGGGGAAAAGCTGGTTTTGATTATGTAATATCCTAGCATTTACTCCAAAATATTTTTTTTTGTGAATTATACAATAAAACAGTAGTTTTCAAACACACGTTCAAGTCCTTGTAATTTAGTTTATCTGAAATATGCTGACCATCTTCAAACTGAAATGATTTTAAATAGGCAACGAAGGCTCTCTTCTTTTTTTCTATTTTAAAATTAACTCACAAATGTTAGGCTGAACACATGTAACAAATATGAAATTTGTTCCTGAGGTAAGTCCTCTTCGTCTACAAGCTCGTCAAAAGCATCTGACATAGCCTCAATTGGTAGTAGTGAAAGGACAGAATAACACCATACTTTCGCACTGAATTCATTATATTACGGTAAATGTTTTGTTCTTAAAATATTTTATTTCTTCCTCGTTTCCTTTCCTATCTGTGCTATTTTCCCTGCCGGAGCCGCTGGATGTATAGTATCCTGCTTATCCGTCTAAGATTGTAGCTTAGCAAGTAGTAATATATATATATATATATATATATATATATATATATATATATATATATATATATATATATATATATATATATATATATGTATATATATATATATATATATATATATATATATATATATATATATATATACATATACATATACATATACATATATATAAATATACCTATATATATATATATATATATATATATATATATATATATATATATATATATATATATATATATATATATATATATATATATATATATATATATACATACATATATATATATATATATATATATATATATATATATATATATATATATATAGGTATATATATATATGTATATGAAGTAATGATAAATGATACCCGGAGGTTAACTTATTGGCCATATCAGAATTTCTATATCAGGGGAAACATTTTAATAATTCAAAACTAGCCAACGAATCATATACGTAATGTGCATCTTAGTGGAATACTATAAATGATCGATAACTCTCATGTTTGTGCATAAAGTGTGATAGTGTTTACTCTGGAAACTTCTTAATTTGATATGGTTTAACTTATGAGATTAGGTCTATATGGTCATATGGCCAATGACGTAATTTTGTGGAGAGACGACCAATGGATTCTCATGCACAATTTCAGCTGCCAAGAATTCCAGGATGTCTTTAGGAGTGTTTCTTAATAATAGGAGGACCAAGGGAATTTGAGTGAACCAGTTTAACTCATTGCAGTGGGACATCAAAGCTTGTATGAGGGTGCGATGCAAATGTTCAACCATTTGTTGGCAGCAGAGTTGTAGGTCGTATGATGCCCAAGAGATTCACTAATGATATCCATAAGTGAGAGGTGAAAGTGGTACCTCTGTCAGAAGTAATATGCTCAGGGATCCTGAATCTCACTATCACTCCTAAGATTAAGGTGGACGTTGCAGTTTCCATGGGAATGGATGCAAGACAACAAGTGGAGTGGTTAATGGTAGTGAAAAGGTAATGATGTCCTTGTGATTTCGGTAAGGGATCTAGTACGTCGAAGGGAATGTGAACAGTGACACTGAAGTTAAGGAAAAGTGCCAACTCCTAAATCCGTTTTTTGATACTTAGCATACTTAGTTAGGCCGTGCAAAATAAACTTCTTCTTCGGTAGCTGTGCAGAAGAACAGTGAAAGAGTTGTGAAAGGCCATGGTGAAATCAAACACTTTAGCACATAGGAGTAGGTATCCATGGTTCTGGTCAAGCAGTAGTGACATCACAGAGGAGAGTGGCGTTGGATTCGCCGTGGGTGATGTCTTCCCAATGAAAGGATTGGCAGGATATCCCACATGCTTTGTATTCTGGATCTATTCTTAAGGATTCTGCTAAGGCATTGTAATCAAATCCTAGGTAAATGGTGGCCAATATATTTCTTGATAAGACATCGGCAACAGGAATCGTTTTCCTAGGAATATTTTGAAGGATGCAATTGTATTCAGCCACATCAGAGAGATGCAGGTGTTGCTGGGCAGATCAGATGTTGGATCGCACCAGGGGCATGTGGTCTATGCAAATGATGAAAGGCGTACCTTCTAAGAAGTTGCAGAAGTGACGGAAAGTCAAACGCACTGAGAGCAATATGTGATCCAAGGTAGAGTAGCCGTATTTGGCCTTAGACGTTTTTCTACTTAAGAAGGACAATAGGAAGGGTGAGCTGTTGATCACCTGCTCCAGTACTGCACCAATAGTAACGTTACTGGCATCGGTAGAGAGAAGTAGAGGTACATATGGAACAGGAAAAGTGGGAACAACAGTGGTTGGTAGAGCATTATTTGTTTTGCAAAAGGCCGTTTCTTGAAATGGACCCCACCTCAGGTCTTTTGGCGTATCCTTGAGGGATTTGTAGAGGGGAGCAAGAGTGGCAGCG
>NC_090731.1:127171539-127176539 GCF_036898095.1 Palaemon carinicauda
GTTTCCTAATATTTCTTATAAAATTTTCACCACCATAACCTTTATATGAAAGTGTATTTCATAAACTTAATGTAGACGTGAAGAAGGGTCGCAAAGTGATCTGAAACACGTGTCAATGTCAAACAATAAGTGGAAAAAAATAGATGTATTTCTGGTGTCATCCTGAAGACTATATGCAGGACGATCTGTCCAAGGAGAAGCCGTCTTCAATTTTTGAGACGTTTTCTATTCATTATAAGCATATATATATATATATATATATATATATATATATATATATATATATATATATATATATATATATTACATATATATATATATATATATATATATATATATATATATATATATATATATAAATAGATAATTTGGAAGACATACTCCTGAGAACTATCAAGCTGGCTCTAAAATAAAAAAAAATAAATTAACATGAAACTGTATAATGGATGTTATAGCTAATATAACCTAGTTACCTACAGGAAACGACAACCACCTCTCCAGAGCAGCAACCCATAGACCAGAAAACAGATCAATGGGTCACCGGCAACTGAACAGGTAAGCCCTTATTCATTTGGGGGTTTCATCTTAAAAATGTACAAAGAGTCCAAGATTCTCAGTTTGCTGACACTATTTCTTTGGAAACTACATGACCAGACTTGAATGAAATATCACAAATGGCAGAAATTATGTTCATACTCAAAGTTCTATTGGTTTGTGCCGATCTCCCCATATGCTACGAATTACTACACTGAAGCTAACCAGACATAATTCCAGTGTAGCACTTATTACAGAGTGCATATCGATAAGTGTATATGGCACTAGCAGTTCTTTCCTGAGATAGTTTCTACATTGTTTATAACACTTTCAGTAGGCTAAAATCCCTAGTAACAACACCATATTCACTTATTGTGCATTCCCTATAATGTTTATAATGCTTTGGAAATGCACCAGAGCTCAAGGGAGTAAACAACTTTCCTTATATTTAAAAGTTGAGTCAACTGAGGACTTGTTTGCAAAAAAATAAGTTTTGAATCTATATGGGGATAACACTTCCACGCAACACTCATAACCTCTGGTTTTATTCTCTCCGAAACATAACTATATTACGGAAAAGAAACATAATTTTTTCTTGTTGACTGCTTGAATTACTAAATTTTGACAGTAACATTACCTAAAACTGCTTAACTTGATTAAAATAGAGGTTCAGAGGGAACCTGCAGTTCATAATCAATGACTTTAGAAAATTTTATTCCTCCTGAAACTTACCTTGTAGCATCTATAGATAGAAATGATTTTTTGTTATGTTAATTTTCCAAGTCTTTGGCTGTGACCTGGTTCAAACTCTATAGGACAATCACTCATCCATTTCCCTTCACAATAACATAAAAATGCATTTGTTGAGGTTGGTCCACAATGCGATCCCATTGCCACTAAATTTACAGTACCTGCTCATATAACCTATCATTAGACAAGAATGTGTACGTAGAGGTAGCTAGTTCTAATAATGCTTTTTTTAAACCTTCAAAAATACTTTTTGGGTTATGGATAAAGTTGTTCAAGAAATATTTGTATTGTGTCTTGTAAAGGACTATTTATGAATAAACTTTCTATGCGGAAAATGTGCATAACATAGTTATTTGCATCCACGACAGATTCAATCAACTCTACAAAGTTGTAATTGTTCTTCGGAGTGTATTCATTTTCTGTGAGAGCAGAGAGCTTAGTGATTGGAAGTTTGAACAGGTCACAGGACCAAGTATTAATAGCTAAGAGAAATGGTCTGAGAAGAATTCCGCTTTAGTGAATCTTTAGGGCACCATACATAATACCAGGTTGTTCCTGCCATCATTGCTGAAGCTGTTTCGTCTAACAAAATACCTTCCTTCTTTCACCTACATACTCTATAATTTATTTTATTCTCCATGCTAAAATTGTGAAATAAAGGGTCCTCTGATATCATCTCTCTAAACTTAATCCTATCATTTAAAATATCTTCATTTTTTTTACGTAATCAGCTTTATCCAGCATTACAATTTCAGTATTTTTTTAGAAAAAAAATACAGGAAAACACTTTCTTAGGTGTGAAATTGTAAATTTTTTATGTGCAATATCTTATATGCCTCATTAAAAGCCTCATCCATGGTCTCCATGTGGAACCTTGTCTAAGTATGGATAAGATTTTTTAAATGCTTAATAATTTCAATAAAAGTAAATACGAAAATGGGGAAGTTTGAAGTTCAATCCATATGTTAACAGTCGTTCTTCTTTTGGTAATAATTTTCAATTAGTTATTAAGCTCTTCCGACTCACAGTAAATCAATAAACTCTGAAGAACACTTATGATTTTATAGAATCGATTTATTCTGCCGAGGATGCTGCTTTGCATGGGTATTTGTCGTTTCGTGCGGGTAACTAGGTTGTATAAGTAATGAGATCAATTATGTAGTTTTATCTAATTTGATTGGTTCAATTTTAGAACTAGTTGAGTATTCCTTAGAGGTTTATCTTCATTATTCTCTATTTATGGAAATTTCTATTAATTTTCACATTGTAATTATAGAATATAGGGTGAAGATGACAGCTGTTATGTCGAAAGCTTCCAAATAATGATGATAGCAGGTTGATAATTTTATTTCTACTTAAATTACAATTTCCAAGAGGAACCCACCTGGTATATACAACAACAAATCTTGCAGTGTCTAGTCTACTTTAGGGCAAAGGCCGCAAACATGCCTTTTTGGGGATCCACATCTGGGGTTTGGTCAGATTTCATCACCACGCTGGCGATTGCAAGTTCTTAATGGATGAAAACTTTATTCTATTGGCTTACAGCGAACCAACATAATATAGGTGACCCTATTAGTAAATCTTTGCTGATCATTGCGGTAAACAAACCTTTCACCACGTTAAGTTATTCACACCCGGAAAAGGATATATATATATATATATATATATATATATATATATATATATATATATATATATATATATATATATATATATATATATATGTGTGTGTATATATATATATATATATATATATATATATATATATATATATATATATATATATATATATATATATATATATATATATATATACATATATTTATATATATATATATATATATATATATATATATATATATATATATATATACCTACATACACACACATATTTATATATGTATATATATATATATATATATATATATATATATATATATATATATATATATATATATATATATATATATATATATGTGTGTGTGTGTGTGTGTGTGTGTGTGTGCTTGTGTGTGTGTGTATATGTATATATACACATATATATCTATGAATATATAAAGCTGCCAATTTCATAGTTCATAATAACCACTATGTTTAATTTTGTTCTGTGTACAACAAAAGGTCATCCTTCTCGAACTTCATAGGATTAAACACAATGATCATATCTCAGTTTCTATTGCAATAAAATTATATCACATAATTAGTTCTTTAAAAAATAAAAAATAAAATATTTTTAAAATTTAAGACAAAGTAGGCGGACTAGTAAAAATATATTTCATTCATCCTTTTCATACGAATATATTTAAATTTTGATGAAAATATATAAATCAAAATTATGTATTTTCATGACTTCTAATTGAAATAGCTAAACAATTTATGTGGAACAAAACACCCTTTGCAACTCACGGTCTTCGTATGAAAAGAATTGTGATTTTTTTGGATATACAGTAGAGTGATAAAATACTTTTAACAATCCTCGATTTTCCCGTTAAAGGGATTACTTTTTTTATTAAGTGGATTTTTCCATTTAATATTTTGTTAATAAATGATAATAATCGTCTAGGAAATAGGGGAGTATTCAGCAAATTTAATTTTTCCTTAACAATATAGGTTTGCCCTTTCATCCAAAGTTTGCTTCTATTCATTTAGATACGGATTGCATGCCCCAAGGAATTACATCAATTTCCATTTTAATTAAAAAGATTATGATTAATTTTGAGAAAGTTTTCCAAGTAAATATTTGCTTGCTGGCATATTTCTGGATTGTAAAGGGATTTAAATGTTGTCGTTGCAATAAAGAATTTTCTCAGGGCTATGAAAGACGCTTCAAGACTCAATGTGGATAAGTTTAGTTGCTAGTTCAGCACGTATGTGATAGTAATGCTGATTTGAGGAAATTAATCCTCCTATGAAATGGACTGTACGGTCATCAATATTATGCAAAGAATGCGGTTTGAAGGGATATATGTTAAAACACATTTTTGCATTCATCCTTAACGTGAGTTAATGTCTTCAGGTGAATGTTTGTTTCCTAATTTTATGTTAACTGACCTTAACTCTTCCAACGTATGCATTTCTTCCCAATATGTAATTCTCCCAACCTCGTCTGGAATGGAGCCTTAAAGTCATTTAATTTACATTGGATTATCTTCATTATCATTTTGCACCGAGAACCATCAAGATTCTGGAATAGTTCTATAAATGACTTTACTTAGTTTCAGACCATCGATTTATGGCGCTGTAATTTGTATGATTCCAGAATTGTATTAAAATCTTTTCCTCAGGACTTGATTCACTCCGATAGAACAGTAAAACGATCGTTTGTAAATTTCACGGTTCAAATGCCTCGGGAGATATTACTTTAAACTGAAATTCCATTTATAAGAGTAGGTTTTGAATTGAATGCGTTCTAGAGCACCATCATAATTATTTCTTTATTATAACCACTGTGTTTCATAAATTACATGATCAACAAAAACAAGACAATGGTAAAATTTATAATTTCTAGTGCATAATTTCACCTTGGATAAAATATGACTTACATGTGTATTCATATAAATATATACAGTATGTATATATATATAAATATATATATATATATATATATATATATATATATATATATATATATATATATATATATATATATATATATATATACATATATATATACATATATGTATCATTGAAATATCGTATAGCAGATGATTCAT
>NC_090731.1:127179039-127196539 GCF_036898095.1 Palaemon carinicauda
ACTTTGCTGTATAAACAAAATAAAGACAATTGTCCACAACTGCAATCATATTTCTTACCTCCGTATGAATAATAAGGGATATTTCAATCAACATACCAATCAACCGTTCCTCCACCTATCTTTTATTTTTTCCTGCCTTCCTTGCACCATTTATAAAGTTTCTCATGTATATTACACGCTTTATAGAAGAAGAATTTGTAAAATGTATAATCAAGTATTTTGTTGAAGATGTTTCATCAAGGAGTTTTGTTGATATAATTTCAATGTAAACCTATGACTAAGAGTAGAGTCGATATTTTTCCTGAAATGTTTTAATTTCAGGTACAAAAATTTTAAAATATGTAATAAGATGGAAGGTAAAACAAGTTCTGTTTTATAGTTAGAACCAATACTAAACTAATTCTATTCCATTACTGTTTTTAGAAATAGTTTCCGTTACGTATTGTAAAGTGCATCGTTCATTATTAGGATTGGTTTCAATGTTTAAAGATATAGCTTATGGTACGGCCACTCCGATGTGAATCAGCAAATAGCAACCGTTTTAATATTGGAGTAATCAAATGTCAATCATTTCAAAGTTCCAATTAATGTTTTCAGTTTTCTGTAATACCTGGAATAAATCCTATTCCTTTTCCAGCGGGATTTGGTACGGCGGCCAAGTAAATTAACAGGATTTAGTTGATCGGTTACGAGAATAAAATATTCTCTGAAATGATTCACTGTTGATGGTATACGATTCTTTGTTTTCAGAACTTGGATTAATACTTTTCCTTTAGTTGTTTGGTCTTAGGCTCTATTCTTATATCAAATGAGGTGAGATGTATATCAGGTGAAGGAATTCATGTAAACAACAGTTCTAAATTACTCATTATAACAAATATGTTGATAAACTAAACATTCGTAGATTATATATACAGTATCTTATAATCCTGTTTATGTGAAGACAAACCAGTGTATCAGTATTGTAAATCAAGTTACTAGTTGCATATTTTTTTTTTTTCAGAGGAAAATTCATTTCTTATTTTCCCAGAAATATTTTGAAATAAGTTTCAACATACGTTTAATGGACTAAGGACAATAGGTAATATTTAGTAGAATCTAATGATTTTTTTTAAGCAAGATATTTTCAATCATGGTTTTTCTTTATTCATTTATAATGGAAATATTATTCAAATATTAGAAATATCTCAAACGAAGCCTATATTTTTTTCCAATTCTTTGGTTAAAAAAAAGACTAATTGCAGTGATAAACAAAATAAGTTCGCATATTTTCCGAGTAATGTGTTGTGGAAAAGCACATAAGGTGGTAATAGCAATTATCAAAGATTGCAAAAAACTGATTTGCGATATATACTAAATTATTCTGAATTAATCACCATAAGTCCTAATCTCAAAGGCAAGGTGAAAATTATTGTAGCTCAGCTTATGTTTGCTAAACTAAAACATATATTACTCCAGAGTTTGTTAAATGAGCTATACTTTCCTACTGCTACACATTTTAACCCAATATATTATTACAAATGCAGTTTTTTTTTCTTTTTTTTTTTTGGTTGAAACCAATAGGCAGATATAAAGAGAAAACTAGTATTATTTGTTCAAATATTGGAAGGCAATCCGACCAGCTCGGGGAAAAAAACAAGAGATGCTTATTTGAGAATTCCACGAAACAGGAAATTACATCCTGCTATGCAGCGTCCATTATTATAAATTCTACCAATCAAGAGACGTTCAAAATGAGTTCAAATACCTCGATTTTTTCGATTTTTTAATTTTATCATACGAAGAAAACGAAGATATTTGGCGAAATGATGTTTTATGATATACCTTTAAGAAATAAAAAATAAATCCCCCCGCCTCCCCCCCCCCCCCAGCTTATCTAGCATTCTTTTATTAAAATGTATTTGTAAGAAAGGACTATTTGGTTATGTTACAAGCGATTTTACAAATGCAAGCGTGACGCCACAGATTTTCTATGTGCAATATTATTCCTCGAGTTGTAGAGAATGCAGGAAACCCCTGCCAATATCTCTCCATTTCGAATGAGGAATTCGTTTATGCTCACCGAACATGAAAGCTTCAGGCATTATAATTTCCATTCAGTTATCTTCAATTATCGTTTGGCCAACAGCATCACTCAGCCTTTGAATTGATTATGTAATTAGTTTCAGTTCGTTACAGTGCATCAATTGAGGTCTATGAAAGTTGCATGGCGCCTCAGTTGCATTCAGATTATATCTTTTCTCTTGGGATTTGGCTTCAATCGGTCATAATACATTTCAATAAACTGAAACTTGCAAAGCTTGAATAATATCTTTAGCCTCAGTGATATATGATTTATATGTTGAAGGTTTGATTCCTATTTCACTTATCTAGCGTTAATGAAATTTATCCCAAATAGCCAAGCAAAATAACCTTCTTGATAAAACAATAACACTGTTATTTTGGTATTTCATGATTAAAACATAAAAAAAAATTATATGATGTGGATAAATTGGTCTGACCACTTTCACTAGTACGTCTCTCTACGGCATAAAAATTTCACAAAAAAATAAAAAGTGGATGAAAATTGTAACTTTTAGTTTAAGTAGTATACTTCCTATCTGTAAAGTTAAAAATTGTAAAGTAATCTAAGATTATATCTAAATACATTTCTGTCTTTCCCACAAGCACAAATTTAAATACAAAAATATAGATATCTAAGTTGTAGCAACCGTGTGTCACACAATCGTACATAGTAACAACATTTCTTTTTTTTTATGTACATAATATCCTTTGTATCTTCGCTCTCCCCTCACACTGACAGGGACCTGAATAAACATGTCAGTTTTTCTTACCGTTAATTGTTAACAGAAGCGGTTGTCGGTTGAACATGAAATTGCCTGTTATGGTTTTATGTCCTTCTTGCCTGGACTTGATGTATATATAAACCGATGTTTTGTAAAAAAGTTACTCAGTTGCTTTCATCCGGCCTTCTTAGTCACAGCCTCTCTCGGCCCGTCACATTGGTGACCCCGGAAGTCGACTCGCTCCTCCCGCTTTAAATGGTACTACGCAGGACTCCACGGAAGTTGGCGCGCAGAAGTCCAGTTCTGCATTAAGGGCGTGACTCTCTCAACCATCAAAGCAGATTATGTTCTCGCTGACATCTTCCGCGACATATCCGACTGGTTTTGTGAACAAGGAGACACCCAATAGCGTATGACGCCCTCAAAACATACCCTCTGCAGCAGTAATTGCCGTCGCCAGCCGCCCGTATAGCAAAGCTTTTACAGCTCTCTCAACAACCGTTGGGAGACCAAAGGGCTTCGCTCGCCCTCAGGGAAATGACCAGTATCGCTCGGCTGCAACCTGTCGCAGACAGATCTCCTCGTGAGGTGAACCTTCTTTGTGCCCTTTGGGTACGCCATTTACCCGAACCTGTACGCTCTGCCATACCCGATGTCGATAGTTTACCCATAAAGGACTTGATGACCAAAGCTGACGCCCTTATGGACAGCTACTTCACAACCTTCAAGACCTCCATCAATGCCTCCACTCCTGACGAAGAGGACATCTATTCAAAGTCTACCGAAGCTGACGTGAATGCTGTAAGACATACACGCTTTCCCAGTGATGTGCCAGAGCAGCGACAAAGCCAACCATCACCCACCACTCGCTCGCGCCCCAACCAACGACTTCTACAGCCACTTACTGCCACCTATTGGCCACAGTTTTGCTACTACCACTACAGATTCGGGGCAGCTGCGAAGAAATGTGCCAAGAATTGTCAATGGCCAAAAAACGTGTAAGTAGGCCATCGCTCGTGGGGATGTCCTCCCATGTTTCTAATCTTTTCTTTTTACATGATGCAGGAACGGGCGTGTGATTTTTGGTAGACACGGGTGATTGTCGTTCTCTTTTGCCAAGGGAACTCTTCAGGACACGACGTAGTCTGTCTATGTCTACAGACGTCCACCTGGTAGCTGCCAACAGATCTGCGATACCCACCTACGGTTATGAGAACGTCACATTATCGTTTGGAAATGGTAAATTTAATTGAAAGTTTCTCGTTGTTGACATCACTTTGCCAATCCTTGGTTCGGATTTCCTCTCTCACTTCCACCTTCTGGTCGATGTCGCCCAACAACAATTGGTCAACCCAGACTCGTACTTATTGACACCTCTTCAACACCCCCCCCCCCCCACCCCCAATCCAACCTCGCTCTCCACAACCGCGCACCCACGGATGCCTATGCCCACCTCCTCAGGTCGCACACGGAAGATTTCCGTTCAGAACTTCGCCAAACGCCCACGGCTCCGGCCAAGCACGGTATTTATTACCATATCAAGATGACGGGGCCTCCAGTCTTCGCAAAATTCAGACGTCGGGCACCGGATCGATTGGAAGCCACCAAACAGACGTTGGTCGTAATGGAGGAAATGACCCTTTGCCAAAAGGCCTCTAGCCCATGGTCGTCAACCTTACACATCGTTCTAAGGAAAGACGACTCCCTCCGTCCGTGTGGGGATTACAGTCGCCTGAACATGCAAACAGAACCGGATCACTTCCCCATCCCAAAAATCGCCGACGTGACCTCCTACCTGCACAAAGCGAAGGTTTTCTCCATGCTTGACCTCCTGAAGGGGTATTTTCAGGTGCCTATGAACTCAAAAGACATCCCAAGACCGCCATCATCACTTCGATTGGTATATATACCTTCAATTACTCCTGTTTTGGCCGTCGTATTTTTGGGGCCACTTTTCAACGTCTCATGGATGGCATCTTAGGGGACCTCCCTTTCTGTGTATGTTATGTGGACGACATACTTGTGTTCTCTTCCTCAAAAGAGGAACACTTCCGTCTCCTGTGCATCATGCTCGACCGCCAGCAACAAAATGGCCTTGTAGTCTGGTATGACAAGTGTACCTTTGGTGCCAACGAAGTGTCGTTCTTAGGGCACCGCATCACTCCTGAAGGAGTACATCCCCTCCCTGAGAAGGTAGCAGCCGTTTAGAACTTTCCCACGCCCTCGACCGTCAAAGCTCTGCAGGAATTCTTGGTCATGATCAACTATTATCACCGTTATCTGCCAGCCATTGCTGCCACTCTTGCTGCCATCTACACCTACATTAATTGTAAGCCAAAAGACCTGAAGTGGAGTCCCCTTCAAGAAGCGGCCTTCTGCAATGCAAAGAAATGCCCTATCAACCGCTGCTGCTCTCACTTTTCCCATCCCACATACCCCTCTCCTTCTCTCCACCAATGTCAACGACGTTGCTATTGGTGCAGTACTCAAACAGGTGGTCAACAGCTTGCCCCGCCCTTTGGTCTTCTTCTGCAGAAAACTGTCCAAGGCAGAATCGGGTTATTCTACCTTCGATTGCGAATTGCTGGCGGTGGACTTGGCTGTCCATCACTTTTGCCATTTCTTAAAAGGTATACCCTTCGCTTTCGCACAGACCAAATGCCTCTTGTGCACGCCTTCACTCCACAGTCTGATGCCTGGTCCGCCCGTCAACGCCAACATCTCTCGACCGTGACTGAATACAATTGTACCCTTCAACATGTCCCTGGGAAAATTAATCCCGTTGCCGATGCCCTATCAAGAAACACGTTGGCTGCCGGTCAACTGGGATTGGATTAAAACGCATTGGCTGAAGCCAAACGACAGGATCCAGAGTATCAAGCATGTAGGACATACTGCATATCCCTCTGTTGGGAAGACATCCACCTCAAGGACTCCAACACCACCCTCCTCTGTGACCTGTGACCTTGGGGATTCCTGCTTCCATGCGCCAACAGGTGTTTGTTTTCATTTACGGCCTTTCACATCCCTCGTGCTATGCTACTGCACAGCTGTTGAAGACAAGGTTCATTTGGCACGGCATTTCAAAGGATGCTAAGGACATGGTCCGCGCCTGTACTTCTTGCCAAACTTCCAAAGAACATCGACACACGGATCCAGGAGTGGGCACCTTTCCTTAACCTCAGCGTTGTTTTGCCCACATTCACGTTGACGGTGTAGGCCTCCTACCCATATTACAAAGACATCGTTACCTGTTTACCGTCATCGACCGCTCCACTCGTGGGCCTGAAGCCATTCCCATGGAAAATGCAACGTTTGCCTCATGTATATCTGTCTTACTCTTAGGATGGCTTGCAAGATTTGGTATCCTTGAGCATATTACTTCTAACAAGGGTACCACTTTCACCTCTCAATTGTGGACATCATTAGCTAATCTCCTGGGCATCAGACAACTGCCTACAACCCCGCTGCCAATAGAATGGTTAAACATTTTCATCGCACCCTCAAAACAGCTTTGATGTCCCACTGCAAGGATTCCAACTGGTTAACTCAGCTTCCCTGGGTCCTCTAGGGACTAAGCACCACTCCTAAATATGCCTTGGACGTTGCGGTAGCTAAAATGGTTCATGGCGACCCCTTTGTCGTCCCAACAGAATGTTTTCCTTCTGCAACCTCCTCCGACGATCTCCAGCGCATACGTCAAGTCGGGGGAAGATTTACTCCATACCGCCAGACTTACAAGCCCCCAGCGAAGCATCACATACCAACAAACATGCACTCTGCAACGCATGTCTTCCTACGCAATGACACTAGCAAGACACCGCTAGCGCCCCCTTACACGAGCCCTTTCCTTGTGATCCGACGCAGTCCGAAAGCATTCCTACTAAACATTCATGTCAAAGAAGACTGGGTCGCTATTGATCGTCTAAAACCTGCTTATCTCCTGCCAGATGACCCGCCTACAGTTCGCCTCTCTAGCTCAGGGCGCCCTATTTAACATATACAGTATGTCATTTTTAGGGGGGAAGCCATGTACCAACTGGGTGTCACATGAGCGTACATAGTAACGACATTTCTTTTTTTTTTTTATATATCCTTTGTATCTTCGCTCTCCCCTCACACTGACAGGGACCTGAATAAACTTTTCTGTTTTTCTCACCGTTAACTGTTAACAGAAACGGTTGTCAGTTGAACATGAAATTGACTCTTGTGTTTTTATGTCCTTCTTGCCTGGACTTGATGTATATATAAACCGATGTTCTGTAATTCAGTTGCTTTCATCCTGCCTTCTTAGTCACAGCCTTTCTTAGCCCATCACAAATCAAAATTAAGTATGTAATTGTGCGCAAATCCAACAGTTTTACATTTGTACGGTTATATAGGTACACCGATTAATTATTGAATATTAAAATCTTTCTTTGTTTCATTCATCAAATTAACATTGAATAAGTGGTAAATTGTATAAATATCGCTGCCTGACGACGGAATTCAAAATATCTTTTTTATATCGATCTATGAAGAATATCAAAATATCTTTGCTACATGCAAGAAATAATTGTATCGTGTTTATTCATTTGAAATCAATTTATTTAATTCTTTTTATAAAGCATCAAAACCTCTAAGGATACCAAATATCTGCAGGTGAGAGTCTGTTGTCATTTCATCAAGAGTACCCTGTGATGGGAAAGAGTAGGTTGTGACTATTAAGCAACAGAGTAACTTTATTACAGAACATCGCGTTTATATACACACCAAGTCCGGGCAAGAAGGTCACGAAATACAACAGGCTATTTCTTGTCCAACCTGCAACCGGTTCTGTAAACAGTTAACAATAAAAAAAGCAGATAGATTGATGCAAGTTGGTATCAGTGTGAGAGGAGAGCGAAGATACAATGAATAATATATACAAAAAAGAGAAATGTCGTTACTACCTTTGAAATCGTTATGAATCAGTTGTGGTTTGCTTGAATCCAGATCCCATTCATGTTGTAAACTCTCACTCCATTTGCTAACTAACTGATCATCTTCTCTTTTAACTATGATTTATCATAGCTTTTGTTAAAGGGACAGGATGTTAGCTTAAAATACTGGTTTTGTGGAATTTACGTGTTACAGTTGTCCTTACTAGTTGCTTTAATAATTAATTGGTGAACAATAATTAGAAGTTAAATATTAAAATATACATATTTAGGTAACAGTGACTGTGCAATTGTGCGTAAATCCATCATATTTTGCCTTGTATGATTGTATAGTTACAGCGATTATAGAACATTCAAAATGTTCCTTATCGTATTCATCAAATTAACATTGAATAAGTTGTAAAATGGAATCGAAATATCTTATTTATATCGATTTATGAAGAATATTGAGACACCTTTGCTACCTGTAAGAAATAATTGCATTGTGTTCATCCATTTGAAATTAATTCGTTCAATTCCGTTCATTAGGTATTAAATCCTCGAAAGATACCAAATATCTGCGGGCGAGTCTGTTGCCATTTCATCAAGAAAACCGTTATGAATCAGTTCTGGTCCATTTGAATCCAGTCCCCAATTGTATTGTCGTTAACTGGCACTCCACTTGCTTATTTACTTACTAACTGATCTCTTTCTTTTTAAACGATGGTACTTTATAACTTTACCATATCTTGTTAAAGAAACAGATCTTATGCTGGAAATAATTGTTGTTTGCGTAGTACAGTTGTTCTTCATATTTACGTTTAGAATTAATTTGTGAATAATTGTTAGAAAATTGGATAACATATTACCCTTTTCATGATCCTAAAAAAATGATAGATAAAAGAAAATGATTAAGTAATATTATCAATCATGGTATGCTTCTTACTGGTGTCTGTGGTTTGATGTCCACTAGTTTCAAGTGATGGGCGATGGTAACCATTTACCTGAAGAGAAACATCTTTCCTAGTCTTTAAAGTTTTCACCTTTTCGTCAATTATATATAGGTCATATTTTGCAAAATGAGCCATTATTTTAAAGTGTCTTGTTCAATAATGCTGTCGCAATTAACAATCATAGAAAGTATTACTATGTAATACCAGAAATAGAGGAGTGAAAAAGAAACATTATGTTAAAGATATGTATATACACACACACACGTACACACACACACACACACAGACACACACACACACATATATATATATATATATATATATATATATATATATATATATATATATATATATATATATATATATATATATATATATATATATATATATATATATATATATATATATAGATATGTGTGTGTGTGTGTTTACATGTATATATATATATATATATATATATATATATATATATATATATATATATATATATATATATATATATATATATATATATATATATATATATATATATAACGGATTTTGAGCGAAGCGAAAAATCTATTTTTGGGTGAGATAGCCATGTCGTCCTGATGGAAGTTTCTATAGGGTAGCTTCCTAGGGTATATTACAACTACGGCGATATTCCCAGAGAATTTACCTTAAGGTACCAGAATTCTAACTCCTGGAGCGAGTATCCCTCGTGAAAGGGATATCGCGACATATCAGAGGACGTATTCTAGACACGTCACATGGCAATCTACGACCTGAACAGAGATTCCGTCTCGTAGGAGGTGATTGACGAGATACGAATTCGGGAAAGAAAAAGGGGGAGCCGCTCCCAAGGCTTCCCTATCCCCCGATTCGTATGCGTGCCTGGCGCCAATCCTGGCGCCATCTGTATTCCTTGTAGCGTACACGAGGTGCTACAGATACTGTATGTAGGGAGGGGTCCTACAGCCCTTTCTTAGAAAGGCAAGGGCGGGTCCATCAGGACAACATGGCTATCTCACCCAAAAAAAGATTTTTCGCTTCACTCAAAATCCGTTTTTTGGGCTCAAGCCATGTCGTCCTGATGGAAGTGTACCAGAGCATTACTGTATCTGTGGATTCTCAGAACGTGCCGTACTCCCCGGAGGTATTTATTCCCGGTCGACTAGACCTAGAGACCTAAGATGTTACCGTTATACATCTTTTCAACTAACTATAAACTATGTTAGAGCTTCCTGCCCCCTACAGGGAAGAGTCCTACTAGACTCTGGAAAGTCTCGAAGAGTACATATATCTATGTATGAATACCAGGCAAGCTAATATAGTGGTCTCGCCCTATATTAAGTAAAGCATAGTTTGTATAGAACCACTGCGTCAATATATTGACCAGTAATCCGCACAATACTTGTATTGGACAAAGGTTTATATCCGCATAGGAAGAAACTAATAAAACCGCCCTCGTCCCTTTATGGGACGGAGTCCTCCCATTAGGGGACTTATATAAACCAATGCAACATAGCTTGCATAACAGAACAATTCTATCAGAATTATCCCAGATAAGATACATAGAATTAAAATGCTCAATTATACCAATAAATTGACACAGGTGAAAGAGACGCAAGGTTCTCAAGAACAAGTTTATTGACAGATAATAAACAGACAGGTTAACAACAAATATATATATTTATATAAAAGAGGATAACCCAAAACTTTAAGCATAAGTATGATAGTAAACAGAACTTGTTTATCTGAAAGAAAAACCATTAAACACCACTTTAATAAGATACCAAGGTATCAAGTCATAAAAAGTCTGTATTACAAATCAATCACATTAGCGTTAGAAACGCTTGGCACACATGTCTGAACTTATGCTAGGTTCACCTTTGAAAGAAGGAACAGTCTATATGGGCACTTGGTGCCCTCATTTAGTTTGTAGTACAGTATGTACCTACACACTCACCCTGGACTTAATCGTCCCAATTAAGACCACTGTTCCTCGCAGAGTTAAACAGAAGGGTTAACTACACGACCCACTGCTACCACAGATCCTCTACTTGCTTCGCATAGTGGCGAAAGAACACCCTGGAAGACTTCCAGCCCGTGTATGAACGGAGATGTTCAAAATCCATACAATTAAAGAAATTTAGGGATGAGGCAACTTTCCTCGGATCGTGACCTGCGGGTGTACTGTCAGGATCCGCTCTGCGAATAAAATATGTGATTTTCGCTCTGAGTTGATTCAGAGATAAATTTGAGCCTGATGTTTCTCCCCTGAATAGTTGACCACCCTTGAAGTCTGAAGTTCTACGAAGATAGACCTTTAGGCATTCTACTGGACATAGAGATGCATCTTCTTTCAGAGGGCAGATTCTCCAGGGACCCCACCTGTTGGTGGGTAACTCATTCTTGGCGAGAAACGTAGGATCCGGAAACAGGTTCAGCTCCCCCCCATCCAGGAACTGAACACGACCTGCCTCTCTCGAGAGGGCTACGATCTCACTAACCCTGGCCCCGGACGCGAGTGCAAATAGGAAAATAACTTTTTGCGTCAAATCCTTTAACGCACATTCTTCATTGCTCAACAGGGAGGCGAAATGAAGAACTTTGTCTAAAGACCATGAGATGGGATTTGGAGGTGCTGAAGGTCTGAGCCTAGCGCAGGCTTTCGGAACTTTATTAAAGATCTCGTTACCTAGGTCGATCTGGAAGGCAAATAAAATGGGTCTCATCAAAGCAGATTTACACACTGAAATCGTGTTAGCTGCCAACCCTTGGCCATGGAGGTGGATGAAGAAAGATAAGCAGAAGTCTGTTGAGATCTCCTGCGGATTCTTTGCCTTTACAAAGGCCACCCATTTTCTCCAAGATGACTCATATTGCCTTCTAGTCGATTTGCACTTATATTCCTCTAGGAAGTCTATGCTGGCTTTCGAAATCCCGAAACGCTTTCTCACCGCTAGGGCGAGAAAATCATGAGCTGCAGGGTCTGGGTTTTCTGTAATGAAGCGCAGACAGTCCACTTCTGGACTCGCTGGGTCAGAACTGGATGTGGTAGCGGCACGAACTTCATCTGTAGTTCCAACGCCAAGGGGAACCACATACTGTTCGCCCACTTGTGGGCCACTATTGCCGCTACCCCCCTTGAAGGATCTCAGTTTGTTGAGGACCCTCAACAGAAGGTTGTGAGGAGGGAACAGATAAATCCTGGACCATCTGTTCCAGTCGAGGGACATTGCGTCCACTGCTTCCGCTAAGGGGTCCTCGTACGGGGACACGTACAGGGGCAACTTCTTGTTGTCTTTCGTCGCAAAGAGGTCTATTTGCAGTTCTGGGACTTGATTCAGAATGAAGGAAAATGATCCTGCGTCTAAGGACCATTCCGACTCTATCGGTGTGAACCTGGATAGAGCGTCCGCTGTCACATTGCGGACTCCTTGAAGGTGAACTGCCGACAGGTACCACTTCTTCTTTTCCGCCAATCGGAAAATGGCTAACATCACTTGGTTGAGAGGTGGTGACCTCGACCCTTGTCGATTCAAGCATCTCACAACCACCTCGCTGTTCGTCACCAATCTTATGTGGATCGAGTGACGCGGGGAGACTTTCTTTAAGGTAAGGAGCACTGCCATAGCTTCTAGAAAGTTTATATGAAAGGTCCTGAATAGCTTGGACCAAGTCCCCTGGACTTTTTTCCGATGAGAGTGACCTCCCCATCCCTCCTTTGAGGCGTCTGAGTGAGTCGTCATCGACGGGGGAGGTGGCTGAAGAAGAACCGACTTCTTTAGATGTCTGGCTTGGGACCAAGGTCTGAGAAGAGTACGTAGCCGAGGCGGCACTGGTCTTCTCAGGTCTCTTCGCGCGTTTGATGCATACCTTCTCCAAACTCCGGTTGCATCCTTTAGCTGTGCTCTTAGCACTGGGTCTGTCACTGAAGCAAACTGGAGAGAGCCTAGTACCCTCTCCTGTTCGCGTCTTGATATCCTTTCGGAATCTAGAAGTCTCTTGACAGAGCCCGCTATCTCCTTCCTTTTCTTCGTCGGGATGGAGAAACTGTGTGACAAAAGGTCCCAGTGGATTCCCAGCCACTGGAACTTTTGGGATGGAGAAAGTCGAGACTTTTTTCTGTTGATCTTGAAGCCTAGGTACTCTAGGAACTGGATCACCTGACTGGAAGCTTGCAAGCATTCGGTCTCGGATGCTGCCCACACCATCCAGTCGTCCAAGTAGGCTACTACCTGAATTCCCTTTAGGCGTAATTGTTTGAGAGCTGCGCTCGCAAGCTTCGTGAAAATCCTTGGGGCTATGTTTAGCCCGAATGGCATGGCTCTGAAGGCGTACAGTCTCCGTTGTAGCCTGAACCCTAGGTAGGGGGAGAGTCGACGGCTGATTGGAATGTGCCAATAGGCGTCTGACAAGTCTATAGAGACTGAGTATGCCCTCTTGGGCAGTAAGGTCCTTATGTGTTGCAGTGTTAGCATCTTGAATTTGCAATTCACTATGAACTTGTTGAGTGGTGACAAGTCCAGAATGACTCTGAGCTTTTCCGAGTCTTTCTTGGGAACACAAAACAGCCTCCCTTGGAATTTGATGGACTTCACCTTTCGGATCACATTTTTCTCCAACAGTTCTTGAACGTACTCCTCCAAAACGGGGGTGGAGTGTTGGAAAAACCGAAGGCATGGGGGTGGAGTGCTGTACTAGCTCCAACCCAGTCCATTCTTGAGTAGGCTTTGGGCCCAGGGATCGAAGGTCCAGCGATCCCAAAATTTCATCAGTCTCCCTTCTACCGGTATCGTTTCACTTGGACTGCCGTCCTGAGGTCTTGCCTCCCTGACCACGACCACCTCTGAATCCCCTTTCCCTTGAGGGGCGCCTAGACGAGCCTCTGGCTGCTCCTCTAGGTTTTGCACGAAAGGAAGAAGACTGTCCTTCGAACGTTGGGGTGAATGTGGTTGACTGACCTGGCACAGCCTGGGGTACCCACTGAAAAGCAGTCGGGGTTTGTGCCACCATCTGGGGCACTGGAGGCAAAGGCAATTGCAGTTGCTGTTGCTGTCTATAAGGCTTGGCTGGCCGAGATGGTAGCCTAGTCCTCATATTCTTCCTCTTTGGTTGAGGACCCTCATCCGGGGAAGATTTTCTTTTGATAGCCAGGCCCCACTTCTGGAGAAGGTTTCTATTCTCCACGGCGGCCTTATCAACAACCTCTTTGACCACATCGGTAGGGAAAAGGTCTTTTCCCCAAATGTTGGAGGAGATTAACTTCCTTGGCTCGTGTCTCACCGAAGCCCCGGTGAACACGAACTCCCTGCAAGCTCTCCTTGCCTTGATGAAGCCATAAAGGTCCTTCGTCACTGTGGCTAGGTGAGACTTAGCCACTACCATGAACATTTCATGGACCTTAGGGTCACTTGCCATTGTCTCAAGAGTAGTCTGATGAGACATTGAGGCAGCCAGTCTTTCTTTTGTCTCGAACTCTCTTCGTAAAAGAGATTCGGACAGCTTGGGGAGGTCCTCGCCGAATTGCCGTCCGGCAATATCAGCCTCCAACTTTCCCACTGAGAATGTCAGATGGACATCCTTCCAGTCTTTGTGGTCCATAGGCAGGGCCAGCAACAAGGGTTTACACTCCTCCAGGGAGGGGCAAGGCTTGCCGGCCTCGACTGCCTTTAGGACAGCCGCAAACCTTTTCTGTAAAAAGGGGAAGGCTCTATCAGGAGAGGACACAAACGAAGGGAGCTTCTTGCTCAATGCAGCTACCTTCGAATTCGAGAAGCCCCTCTCTTTCATCGAGGATGAAAGTAGGGCTTGAGGCTTAGCGTGGTCCATAATAATGACCTCCTTCGGCTCTGTCTCCTCCCTTGAAGCTGGTTCTTTTCTCAGCCGGACATAGCAGTCCGGATATGATGCCTTGCTGGGCCAGAATTCTACCTCCTCTAGGGGAACTGAACCCAGCTTATCCGAGATGACGATCTTTCCAGTCGTCATCGGCATGTGCTCAGCATACCTCCATGGGTTAGCATCTGAGCATATGGGAAGGTCTTTCACATTGAGCCTTTTCTGGGGCCCATGTGATTCTGCCAGGGACTGCATACGCAGTTCCATTGCAGCCGCCTTCTCCTGATTCTCCTTCTGCATTTGTTGGATCATTCCAACAATCGAAGAGAGGGCCTGTCCCAGTTCTACTGGGAGACCAGCCGATGTTGAGGGGATAGGCTCCGGCATCTGAACCGGAGTAGCCGACACCTCGTCGACCTCATCCTCTACGACATCCGGGGTTTGAACTTGATCCTGACCTTCTGCCAGGAGGTCTTCTTCCAAACGTTTGTCCAGGTCAGACATCCTGTCATCCAACTGGATGTCTTGCATCGCGAATGCGACTTCCACGTCCACCTGGACTTGATCTTGAGGGATCTCCTCTTGAGGCTGGGGAATCACTGCCTCAGCTGATACCTGGGGAAAAAGATACACCCTCATCTTCTCACTTGGAAGATAAGGGCCAGAGGTGTTCTTCTTGAAGCCCCTTACCCAAGTACGAAGCTTTTCCCTTGCTATATTCCTTGATTCCGCCGTTCTAGGGGAATCAAAAGCCTCAGTAATCAGGTTAGTGCATACAGTACATACCTGAGGGTCCCAATACTGGAGATCATCCTTGGAGACAGCGCATGTTGCGTGTCTCCTACAACACTCATGTCCACAGAGGTTCTTGCTGCGGACATTGCAGAAAACATTTCCGCACTTCGGGGGGTCCTCCTGTAAAGAGAAGAAATTTCCATGAGTATCAAGTGAACTATGTATCACTGGATATGCATAGTATAGCATAACAATTCATAAAGGAAAGACACACACTTGTGTTTCCCTCACAACCCATTGTTGCAGCCTTCCAGATAATAAAATCAAAATGGTTTATCTCTTCTAGAGTAACCAATGCAAGGTTTCCAGAGGAAACAGATGGAGCTCACACCTAGGTAATGATTTTAAAATCCTGGATAATAGACAGGGAAGAACTCTGCTTCCTATCTGAGGGCAACAGCAAAGGGCTGTGCAAGAAAACACAATAGTGTTAGAAGATACAGTGCTGTACCTAAACCTTTACTATAGTTTTCTTCTTACTGTATATGCTATACAGAAGAATACTAGTACAGTATAGGAGGATGTATGCCGGCCTGCCTTTGCCGGCCGGCACACACCACAACTAGCTTTAAAGTATACTACTTAACAGCTATAGGGCGGCAGCACTCTGGTTCAAATGCCTGTGCCGGTCGGCAGCAGCTGCCGGCCGGTAACAGCCAGTGTTGGCCGGCAATGACTGCCGGCCAGCAACTACACAAGGTAGTACCCAGCTGCCGGCCACACTCTTGGTGACCGGCAGACAAGGACTGACATAAGCCGGCCGGCAAAGGAGCAAGACCGATGCCAGCCGGCAGCAAAAGAACCAGAAGACTACACCTGCCCGGCTGCCGGCCTCATAGGCCGGCAGCCGGGACAGGTACAGCACTAGAAGAAAATAGAATGGATGCCGGGATAAGAGTGTACACAACCCCCCAAGCCCGGCAACCGAAAGAGTGCATATAAGGAAGGGGAGAAAATTAATTCAGGCTTCCTTGACCAATTCCGTCCGGCTCTGCCGGCAGGCATGGATGAGGGACCAAGAGAGGTCCGGGCAGCACTCGAAAACATAAGACCCTTGCCGTCCAGCATCTCTGCCGGCCGGCAATGGGCTGAGTCAATTCCACATGCCAACCTATACTAGGTCCAGAAGTAGAACGACGTACAGTACAGTAATACCCCTGCCGGCCAGCTCTGCCGGCCGGCAAGGTACAGTACAGTAATGGCTAGGCCATTATGGAGATAGAGGGGGAAGGGACAAGAGGGTCCTGCCAACCTTGCTTTAGTGACAGATCACCCGCAGCCAAGAACTTTGTCTTAGCCTAAGGGAGATCTAAGGGAAAGGGCCAGCAATACTTGCCAGCTTCCAGAGCACCAAAGCAAGGAAGGCGTTGCTACTCCCAAGGGAAGAACTTATCCTCCCCCGAGAACAGCAACAGGACTTAGTCTGGTCGATCACAAAAGAAGGAATCATAACTTACAGAAACCTTCGGTAGTGACCTAAGGGAGCTAAGCTCCCTTTGTAAGTGTTAGGTCAGCGACGGAGACTCTGCCCCAAGCCAGACAACACGGACTCAGACTAAAAACTCTGTTGTTCTGTCCCTCTTTGAACCAGACTTACTGGAACAGGAAGGTACAGTAACACCCTAGTGTAGTTTTATCGAAAATAAATTCGGAAAAAACCACTTAGGGATAAGCCCAATGCTTAAACAGAGGGAAAGGGATTGCATACCTTCTCCGAAGAAAAGAAAGCAACCGGGGAGTATGATAAAGTATACTAAGGCTCCATAAGCAATTAGCCTAGGCACCAAGAGAATCGATTACCTAATTCACCGAAACTCACACGTATACAATCTTGGAAATATTCCACACAGTCTAAAATGTATAAAATATAGCCTAAAGCTTCAATAAAATTTTAATTACACTCGGAAAAACCAAAATCATCCATGAAGTACTAGGACCAAACGACTAGGCTACATGGCCTAGCGTAGGCCAGAATGGCGAATACTTCGCCAAATAATACTAAGCACGAAAGGAAATCCTATGTAAAGCTAAATAGCTAAAATTTATTAAAGCAAAACAACAAGGAATGTCACTCTGACTAACTAATTTATACCTAGCGAGTGACAGTGTCCAGGACACCTCTGGTAGGCTACGGCTCTTGTATCAAAGATTAATCCTATTAATCACTCAAAATTTTACCAAGAGCCTACATTTATACATAACAGACAGTATACTCAACTTATCCGAGGCCAACAAAGACGGA
>NC_090731.1:127206539-127209039 GCF_036898095.1 Palaemon carinicauda
ATGTATATTAAATAAGACTTTCGTCATTCCTTTTGTTAGTATTTGCGTTCAGTTCCATATATATAAATTTATTTTGTTTTAAAGATTTAAATTTTCATTTTATGAAGTTTTCATACGAAGTCTTATGTAATTTTGTTAAAAGGTATACTGTATGACACACACTCTAAGATTGCATCCCTTTTCCATGTGGTTGAAAGTTCCAGGAAGGTTCTCGACCTAGAATTATTATTTATTTTTTTTATATTATGAGAAGATGGTGGGTTTGAGTTAGTCAGAGAGAGAGAGTTGCCTCGCAAGATACATGATTAACCCACTTTTAAATTACTAAGTTGACTACCTTACTGAGCTAGAGCCCCTGCCACCCACGATACAAAAATGATATTACTACAAATCTCTAGAGTGGATTATTTAATGTATATAGGAAATAGCAATGCATAGGAGACAGAAGAGATCCAGCCTAACCCTCAGAACAGCCATTATCCGGCAGTCCTCTCATCAGCCTCTACTCAGCCACTATATGAATAGCGTTTTCCTCTCAAACATGAATAGTAAATTTTTTTCTAACATATTACCGTGTATAGTGTTAAATCAAACTTGTTAATATCATTGTTTGATTAAGTTGAAAGTGTAGTGTGTTAATGTAATTACATTCTCTAGTATGAATTTTTGTAATTGACCCTGTGAGATTAGGTTAAACAGGGAAGTGTATTCATTTTGCTTAACCGTTCGGTAAACTCTGCGTGAACCTAAGGACATAGGAGTATAAGTAAGTGTAATTCCAATTTATTTTCCATACGTGTTAAAGTGTCATTGTCAAGATTGGGGTATTTTTTATAAATTATTTTCTAGTAAAATAAGTGAATGTATAGTTCTTTAAAGTGCCAGTTCGTTTTAGTTCAAGGTCAAGTTCAAATTTAACAGTTCGAGTGATTTACTTTGGTGTTGATTTCATTGAATTTTTAATATTTATTAATAGAATATATTCTTTTTTTTTGAAAAGGCAATATTATTTAGATCACTCATATTTTTTCTCAGTGCATTACTCGTATCACCTGACTAAGAACCGAAGTGTGAGGTTGATCTAAGAATAGTTCTCGTTAGAAATAAAATAATTACCCCAGTTTTTGTTTCGAGTGTAAATTAAAGAGACCTGTTACATATTCAGTGTTCATATATATCATTGTCTGGGAGTTGCTTATTATTTTCAGAGCTCGGAGGTATGTTTATATTGTGTATTGAATGATGTAAAATATAATAGATGAATTTAGGAGCTCGGAAATTTACGTAATTCATTAGTAGCAATATATATAATATATATATACAACACACACACATATATATATATATATATATATATACTATATATATATATATATATATATATGTATATATATATATATATATAGTAGTATATATATTGCATAGTTATGTATATATATGTGTGTATATATATGCAGTATATATATGTTTATATGTGGGTAGATAGATACTGAACATAAGGATGGTACTATTTCGTGGAAGTTTCAGATAAAAAATGCAATTAAAATATATTATCTTTAACATTTAATTATCCTAAACTGTTGAAATGTAGGATCGTATGTGAAACTTATATCATGTTAGTTACTTACAATTAACGTTACTGTTCTAAATATTCAATTTAAAACAAACAAACAAACAAATTCCTTGTAAAACCTCATCAGGTAAAAGCTTAAAGAGGTATTTTTAGGTGAGATTCAATTTCGATTGACGTGTTCATCCCTGTTCTTGACCATTAATGTTCTAAATAAATCCCTTTTACTGTTGGCGATGCATACACATTGATACTTTAACAACATTCCCAGAGATTCAGTCAACAGCTTTAATGCAATCACAGGATAAAAAGGTGTAAGAGGCAATATAATATTGCCAGGAAACTTAGTATATTTGTGGAATTTATAAAACATCATTTTTTGTTTGTGTAAGGTAAGTATATGAAATATGGATATAAAATGATATTCGGGAATAGAATGACTAGAATGCTGAAAACACCTTGCAATTTTTTGGGTTTTATCGATAAATTCACATACATACTGTACATGAATACATAAATAACACACACGCAAACTCATGCACACACACAAACATACTTATTATTATTATTATTATATATATATATATATATATACTGTATATATATATTATATATATATATAGATATGTATATATATATATATATATATACCATATCTATATATATATATATATATATATATATATTTATATATACGTGTGTGTGTGTGTGTGTATCGTCATCATCTCTTACGCCCATTGATGCAAGTGGCCTCGATTAGATTTCGCCAGTTATCTCTATCTTGGGCTTTTAATTTGATACTTCTCATTCCTCTCCTACCTCACGCTTCATAGTCCTCAAACCATGTAGACCTGGGACTTCTTAATTCGATACTTCTCCATTTATCTACTTCACGCTTCATAGTCCCTCACCATGTAGACTTGGGACTTA
>NC_090731.1:127216539-127222913 GCF_036898095.1 Palaemon carinicauda
GGTTTCTCCCGAGGTGTTCGTTTACATCTATAGCTTAAATTTCCTTTAATGGTGAATCTTTACTTAATAATATTTTTTTGTCAGCTGATCTATCTACCTAGTACTTCCCTTTCCTTCTATTTTATTATTTTTTTTTTTTATTTTAATTATTTTTTTTTTTTTAATTCCTTCAGACCCCCAATTCCAGCAGTCCAATTATATCTTGTTTCTGTTCTGGGCTACAATTGCTACAATAAATTCTTCCTTTTCTCCTATACTTACAGCCACAGCCTTTGTACCTTTTTTTTTTTTTCTGAAACCGATATATTAAAATACAGCTGTCATAGTCCCTTTTATATTTTCCGTCCAGCGAACGTGTTTTTTTTTTTTTTTTTTTTTTTTTTTTGTCAAGATCTCCCTGCCCGAAAACAACACTGGATGAATTTGGAAAGCAATAAATTTTGAATAAGAATATTGTGATAAATTTAGTTCAAAGCACCTATTCATTCAAACTTTTTCATGCAGTCTGTTACTGAACAATGCAGTATCCAGTTATATTGGACAATAGATAGTGTTTCGACGCGGTAAGGCCTTTGACTCACCTCGGATTTGATCTATATTGTTAACTATGACTTCAAGATGTTAAATCCTTCTCATTCCTTATATACTTATATACTCAACGCAAGGACGCCTATTTAGACAATTATTATCGTAATCTTCTTGACCATATGATTTTCATTTGGCTCGTTTAGTTTCATTAATAGCCCTTTCTATTATCATTACCTTAAGTACATTACCTTGCAAAGGTTACTTTATCTACTCTGTAAATCCTTTCAAAGATACATCTTACTATTCTATTCTAGCATAGATATTTAACATGATTGTCCCATGATTATGGAACACAATGTATAAGCGCTCTTACCTTTGATTAATATCCTTTGGCTTGAAATCCACACCTCATTTATGCAGTACCTTGTCCAATGGAGAAATCTTGACCCATTCTTTTTACGTCTTTGCTTTTGTTATACAAGGATACATCTGAATATAAAGTAAATGCCTTGGACAGTCCTCCTACCCATGTTGACATGAGCGTGTCTTGTACCTGTATTTGGATAAATACAGGTACATATATATGTACATATATTTTTGGGTTAATACAGAATTATTATGAGTTCTGATGGGGTGATAAGTGATGTAACATCGGTGACAATAACGTAAACCTGATAAATATATTAAAAAATATATATTTTTTATCATAATGATTAGTTTGAATAATGGTCCTAATGCGCAAATTATAGATATAAATATTTTTACCGCTTCCATTAACAATGTTATTAACATAGAGATAGAGAGGAAGAATGCGAATAACTAAGAGAAATGTTTCCCTTAGACTTGGTGAACTGGACACTGTTAATTTCAGCATCCACGCAGGTCGACAGAATAATTTATTCCTTTCAAAGAATTCTGCACAATTCATCTCTTCTTTCAGCTACCCCGAATATGCAATCAAATTTTGTTTGTTTCCGTACATGTATTTATTGTTCTAAAATTCTTTGATATTTGGAAAGCAATAGCTTAGTTTTTCACCGCCGGAACTAATGGGAATTGGTTGCCGAAGGCTATCAATGTTCTCCCACAATGTTTCATTGTTGGTGGATATAACGACTCGTTATTGAATCGTTAACAGTCAAATTGATAATCATAGTCGGAAGAATTTGGGGCTTTCATTACGCTTAGAGTTGCAATTATTGATACGCGCTCTGGCGTTGGGCAGAACAAATGAAATCTATAAATAATAATTACTCCAGTTATCATTGTTCTAATTGGAATTCAACAGCTAGTTTATTTTCCATTTCCTGGATATTCAGCGAAAATTTATTGATATCGCTTTTTCCTGATACCAAGAGCTTCGACGGAACTGCAAAATGATTTGTAGGTCTTTTGCCGTCTCTTTTTTATTCCATTTCATCAATTTATCGTTATTTGATGTTGGGTGTCGAGGGAAATCTTTGCAAAAATAGATTTCAGTACTCGTTCAAGTTAGGCCGTGTAACTGGTTATATTTTCATATTCCCTCTATCGAAGAGCGTAAGAGATATGAAGAATTACCATTCTGTAAACATTCTTTCGAAGATTAAAAAGAAAAATGCATCTATAACGTAATTATAAGATTTTGATTGCAAGTCTTCGACAGCTAGTAATTATGGAAATCCTATGTAGCTGTCAAATTTTAATCACCGACATTTCTTTGATGCGAACATTTTGGATCAAAATCAGTGAGCCTAATATGTGGCCATTCATCTCTCTCTCTCTCTCTCTCTCTCTCTCTCTCTCTCTCTCTCTCACTGATGCTTCTTGTTGGTGTAAACACTTATTTTTTTTTTTTGTGTCATGACACTTTGGGACAGTGCTGGCGTTCTAATGCAGTCATTACACAAGAGTAAACATAACGTCTGAATAATTATTATTTAAACACATGAAGCAATGATTATTCAATATACGAGTTGAAAAGATTTTAAAAAGTCTTATCGCATCCAATTATTCATAATATTGTTCATTATTACAGGCAATCCTCCCGATGAAGAATTTTGATAAAATTGTAAAGAGAAATGGGATAATAGACATATTGAAAATAATGTCCAACAGAGGAATTATTTTTTGCCTACTCTCTGGGAGTAGAACATTATTAGATGCACTGCATGAATTGAAATTTAAATTGAATTGCACAAATATAACGTTATAGTTTCTCTCACTGTACATCAGGGTATTTCAATATATATATATATATATATATACATGTGTATAGACATATATATATATATATATATATGTATATATATATATATATATATAAATGCATGTATATATATATATATATATATATAGATAGATAGATAGATAGATGGATAGATAGATAGATATAGATAAATGCATGTATACACATACATATATATATATATATATATATATGCATTTATATATATGTATATATATATATATATATATACATGCATTTATATATATATATATATATATATATATTATATGAAGTCATGTGAGTCCTCGCAGGCATGTTATCGGCTGAATAGGCAAGGGTTCGAATCTCTGCACAGCCAGAAGTTATTACCCTATAGGAATTCCAGTGGATATATATTCTCAAGATAGAATTCGGTATTAAATGCCGTTGTGGTTGATATTTCCATTGATTGAAATCACTAGTGTTAATGATATTTTTTTATCATAAATAACCACATGCTGCAATCTCACAATTCAGCTATCATGGTGGAGATGGGTTTATTTCAAGTGTATGAACAGATTCCTGAATTCAACAGGAATATATGGGGTGACTTGTCATAAACTTATATCTCTCCTGATAGCTTAGTTGGTAGAGTTCTCGCTGGCATGGTTTCGGCTGAGTAAGCAGGGGTTCAAATCTCTGCCCAGCCAGAAGCTATTACCATAAATGAATTCCAATTGATGTATATTCCCAGGAAAAGAATTCGTTATTAGATAGCGTTGTGGTTCATATATATATATATATATATATATATATATATAGAAAGAGTTATTGGATTCTTTGAATGCCCCAAGAGTAATACATTGGATCCCTCTCTCTGGTTACGGCTCATTTTTTCCTTGCTTACACTTACACCGAATAATCTAGTTTATTCTTTACACATTCTCGTCTTTTCTCATATATCGGACAACACTGAAATTACCAAACACTTCTTCACTCAAGGGGCTAATTACTGTAATAAAATTGTTCACTGGCTATTTTCCTCTTCGTAATGGTAGAAGAGACTCTTTAGCTATGGTAAGTAGCTCTCCTAGGAAAAGGACACTCCAAAATCAAACCATTGTTCTCTAGTCTTGAATAGTGCCATAGTTTCTGTAATATGGTCTCCCGCTATCATGAGTTGGAGTTCTCTTTCTTGAAGGTACACTCGAGCACACAAAATTCTATCCTTTTTTTTTTTTTTTTTTTTTTTTTTAGTGGTGTGTTGGGCAGTCTCAATGGAAGGGTCATGCATGCCTGGTGGTATATCAAGAGGTTTACATTTCCTTGTATGATTCTTTTACTTCTGAAAACCATCCTTACTGTCCTCCCTTCAGTTGTAGTAGCGACCCTGGAGGGTATTTAGCCTTGCATGGTGTATCGGCTCCTCCATGTTGACCAATTTCTCTGACTTTTTTACTATAGTCTATGTGTTTGACCAATCACTTTGTTTATATTACTGTGCATATTGTTTTTGTTATCATTTTTGTTAATTTAGTTTCTATGAATTATTTATCTTTTATATTACCATTGATTCTTATGCTATCTGGAGACATTGAGCAAAATCCAGGACAAGTATGTCCTAGATTTCGTCAAGATCGTCTACTGCATGGCAATTTTCTTAGTTTTCCTGCAAATATTTAAGGTCTTACAGTTGCGTCTAAAAAGTATGATATTCTTTTGTACTCAGAAACTTTAGGTTCTAATATGAGGCACTCATCTGAGCTCCTTATGACTGGTTTTAAGTAGCCGATAATGTTGAAATGCGGTGCCATATATAGAGCCAGAGCAATGGGGATGTAAATTAGGACTGAGTATCCTACTTCTCATAAGTCCTACTATGAATGTGGATGTCATGAGATTTAGGTAATAAAATTTTGTTGCAAGCATAACAGCTTCTATACCTGTTCGATCTACCGGAATCCAGACATGGATGTGTCTATCTTCGGTGTCTTCTTACAGTTATGGCTAAGATACAAGAAGATGACAGATATCGTCTTTTTTCTTTGTTGGTGATTTCAATGCTCACCATAAGGAGTGGTTAAATTCTGTTAAGAACACTAGACTTGGCCTCCGAATCAGGCTGTCAACAAATGAAATATGAAGCTACTCACATGTCTGGTAACTGCTTGGACTTCGTATACACTAATTCCCATGGCGTTATCACATATAAGGTTTGTTCCCTAGTTGGGATATCTGACCATGCCTTGAATCCAATAGCAGTGAAAACTGAGCAGCCTAACCCTGATATATCATAATCATGTAAGATTTATATGAAATTTCATGCAGACTGGAATGGGATTTTGCATGATCATTTGGGCTTGAACTGATCTCAATTGTAAAATAGTGTTGATCCTGTTGTCCCTTTAAATGAGAATCTAGTCAACATAATTGATAGGCGTATCCCTTCTCTGGTACTAAGGTACCGAGTTCTATTATGATTTTAGATGGTCTTGTTTAGAGAAGCAGGAGGCCTATCATCTTTGGAGGGGTAACAGATCAGATATGACCTGGAATAACTGTACTCAGCTTAGAGCTTTTGCTCAGAGTTTATGCTTCAACTGGAAAGGAATACAATTTAACCCTAAAAGAAATGTTTTCTGGTACAACAAAGGAACATAAGTAGTGCACTACCCTTAAAATTGTACTCTTTGGTGTAGATGCAACAGATCCTCGTTTACTTAAACCAATTTGCTCTGTCACTCACTTTCCAAACGAATGGCAACCCTTTTGGCTGATGTGTTTGACAGTAAGCTGAGTAATAAGAAACTCGAAGTACCTCATTCCAGTTTTCCTGAGGCTAAACTAACTAGTTCATCTTTTCGGTCCCGGGAGATTAAAGCACTCTTGATGGACCTTGATGATTATGGAGGTGTAGACCAAAATGGTATTTTTCCTTTGTTTTTATAAAGACTGCAGATTTCTTAGCTCCAAAGTTATTTGTATTTTGCGCAAGTTATCAAGAAGAGGGGCTTTTAGCACTTGTTGGTGAACTCTTAATATTACCCAAGTATGTAAATGTGATTGTGGTAGCTCAACCAACTAATTACCACCCAATATCCATAACTCCCAAATTAGGTTTTTGAACGTCTTTTAGCAAAACGTCTCAATATGTTTGCTGAAGCTAATTACCTGTTCCCTAGTTTGTAATTTGGTTTTCGTAAAGGCCTTGGAGCATGTAATGCCCTTCCTACAATCTCCAATGCTGTACAAAAAATCCCTTGGTTGTGGTTGGGATATTTGTATGATTGACCTTGATTTTAGTGCTGCCTTTGACCGTGCTAATCATGAGGCCCTTGTTTTCTAACTCAAACAGTTGGGAGTGGGTGGGTTGTTTCTTAGCATCATTATTGAATTTTTAGTTAATAGATTGTAAAGAGTTGTTGTTTATAGGCACCATAGTGAGTATAGGAATGTGATATCTGGTGTTCCTCAGGGTAGTGTTCTTGCACCATTACTTTTCATACTATATTCACATGACATGTGGTTTGGCCTAGAAAACAAGTTTGTTCCATATGCAGATGATGCTAATCTCTTTGCATCAATTTCATCTCTTGAACGTAGATCTTGGGTTGCTAAATCCCTTAATAGAGATATAGCTAAAATTAGTACATGGTGC
>NC_090731.1:127223413-127225913 GCF_036898095.1 Palaemon carinicauda
TATAGGAAAGCGGAAGGGTGTTTCCAATTTTTCTATAGTTGCTATAAGTGGTGGAAGGATCAGCCAAATTCAATTATATCCAGGTGCGTCTCCGTATTGTTGAACCGCTCGGAGGATGCCTTGACCTCAGATGCATATCTTGTGATCGGTCTCCGTGGATTATCTTCTTAATGATAGGGTTGAGAAGAGTATTGTTCACTATGTCAGCTTTCCATCGGCCCGGGATAAGTTCATTATGTTTCATTGATTCATGATGGCTGATTCCAAGATTTTCCTTTTTTTTTTTTTTTTTTTTTTTTTTTTTTTTTTTTTTTTTTTTTTTTTTTTTTTTTGCGATCATGTATTCTTAAAAAGCAGAGACGACTCACTCCAGTTAATCTTGTGCCCTATATCTAGGGTAATGGAAAATCACCGAGTTTTCATACCCATACCTAACAGATCTTTTAGGCTCGGATAATCTTAGACAGAGCGTCCAACGTAGGCTTTTTCACAATTCCCACATGGTACTTTATAAATATATATTTATATATATATATATATATATATATATATATATATATATATATATATATATATATATATATATATATATATATATATATATATATATATATATATATATATATATATATATTCACGAAGCTGGTCTTCATGAAAGTAGAAATTTCTATCTATGTCTTTTTGTTTGTTTATTCAAGAGATGTAAAGCAAGTTCGTAAGGTGAGTTCCACTCGCGTAGGATTAGGTGTTGTGTGTGAATTAAATAAGACTTTCGTCATTCCTTTAGTTGTGTTTTCGATCAGTTCCATATATATAAATCTATTTTATTTTAAAGATTTAAATTTTCATTTTATGTAGTTTTTTTTACGAAGTCTTATGTAATTTTTGTTGAAAGGTATACTGTATGACACACACTCTAGGGATTGCATCCTTTTTCCATGTGGTTGAAAGTTCCAGGAAGGATATCGACTTAGAATTATCATTTAATTTTTTTATGTTATGAAAGTTGGTGGGTGGAGTTAGCTGAGAGAGAGTTACCTCGCAAGATTCATGATTAACCCCCTTTTAAATTACTAAGTTGACTACCTTACGGCGCTAGAGCCATGCCCCCACGTTACAAAAATGATTTACTACAAAGCTTTAGAGTGGATTATTTAATGTATATAGGAAATACCAATGAGTAGGAGACAGAAGAGATCCAGCCTAACCCTCAAAACAGCCATTATCCGGCAGTCCTCTCATCAGCCTCTACTCAGCCACTATAGGAATAGTAAATTTTGTTTAACATATACTGTGTATAGTGTTAAATCAAACCTTGTTAATATCGTTGTTTGATTAAGTTAAAAGTGTATTGTGTTAATGTAATTACATTCTCTAGTACGAATTTTTTTAATTGGCCCTGTGAGATTAGGTTAAACAGGGAAGTGTATTTATTTTGCTTAACCGTTCGTTAACTCTGTGTGAACCTAAGGACATAGTAGTATATGTAAGTGTGATTCCAATTTATTTTCCATAAGTGTTAAAGTGTCATTTTCAAGATTGGGTATTTTTTTATAAATTAATTTCTAGCAAAATATACTCTTTTTTTTTTTTTTTTTTGAAAAGGCAATATTATTTAGATCACTGATATTTTTTCTCAGTGCTTTACTCGTATCACCTGACTAAGAACCGAAGTGTGAGGATGATCTAAGAATAGTTCTCGTTAGAAATAAAGTAATTACCCACTTTTTGTTTCGATTGTAAATTGAAGAGACCTGTTACATATTCAGTGTTCATATATATCATTGTCTGGGAGTTACTTATCATTTTCAGAGTTCGGGGGTATGTTTCTATTGTGTATTGAATGATGTAAAATATAAAAAATTAATTTAGGAGCTCAGAAATTTACGTAATTCGTTAGTATTATTATTATTGTTATTACTATCCAAGCTACAACCCTAGTTGGAAAAGCAAGATGCTATAAGCCCAGGGGCTCCAACAGGGAAAATAGCTCAGTGAGGAAAGGAAATAAGGAAATAAATAAATGAAGAGAACAAATTAACAATAAATCATTCTAAAATAAGTAACAACGTCAAAGCAGACATGTCATATATAAACTATTAACAAAAAAAAAATGTCATAAATGAACTATAAAAAGGCTCATGTCCGCCTGGTCAACAAAAAAGCAATTGCTCCAACTTTGAACTTTTGAAGTTCTACTAATTCAACCACCCGATTAGGAAGATCATTCCACAACTTGGTCACAGCTGGAATAAAACTTCTAAGATACTGCGTAGTATTGAGCCTCATGATGGAGAAGGCCTGGCTATTAGAATTAACTGCCTGCCTAGTATTACGAACAGGATAGAATTGTCCTGGGAAATCTGAATGTAAAGGATAGTCAGAGCTATGAAAAATCTTATGCAACATGCATAATGAACTAATTGAACAACTGTGCCAGAGATTAATATCTAGATCAGGAATGAGAAATTTAATAGACCGTAAGTTTCTGTCCAACAAA
>NC_090731.1:127228413-127238413 GCF_036898095.1 Palaemon carinicauda
CATTGCATATTCCGTTCTCATCATCTCTATATTTCTTTTCCTTATCTTGAACCTATCATTCTGTAATAGTTCATGCATTCTGGTAAGCAAAAATTGCAAATCCTGTCGAGGCCTGCTACTAAGCATAGTATCACCAGCATACTGAAGGTCAGCAAGTTTTATGAGTATCACTCAAGTACAATCCTTCCATCATCCCCAACTGTTCTATGCATTACAAAACCCATGAGCTGGATAAACAAGTTAAGTGACTTAATCAAATTTACATATTCAAAAGGAATTACACAGGACTCTCAACCAAACTGGCCAGTCCTCACTATCAAAGGTTTTTTCATAGTCCACAAATGTCATCATTTTCTGTATGTTGTTTGTTCATCTTTTAGCTTTTCATCAATCTTCCTCCTCAATCTCTATGAAATAAGGATACTATATATTTTCCTGACCACTGACGTAAGTTTGCTACCTCTTCAATTATTGCATTCAGTCAGATCTTTGTTGCCAACACTCCTAACCCTTATTCATCAGGTTTTTCCTCTTCATACAATATTCTACAAAATAATCTTGTAAGTATTTTGGAGGTTACTTCATTTTCAGTAAGTATCATCTCAGCAGCTATTCCGTGGAAACTAAGGGTTTTCCATCTCCTGAGTTTTTTAAGGATTGCTTCGACTTCAAACACATTGAACTGATTCATGGACACATCACGGTCTTCATCATCTTTAAGTATATCAATCAAATTATTGTCTTCATATCACCTATTCATTGTCTCATTAATGTGTTCCATCCAACGTTGTCTTTCTTCCCCCTCTGTTGTTATAACATATCCATCTCTCTTTTTTTTAGGTATATGCTTCTGCTTCTTTACCCACGAAGATATTTCACTAATAATTCTATGAGCCACTTACTGAATTCATAGCTTTGGGAGCCTCATCTGCTTTGCTGTTTAGATATTGTCTCTAGTCATTCCTGGCTTTCCTTTTGACCTCACTCTCAATACTGGAATATTCAGCAATCTCTACCTTATAATCTTCATTATTTCCTGGAAAACTTTTAACAATATATTTTTGTCTTTGTCTCCTTTTCATAGTATTCAGCGCATCGTTTGATATCACTGGCTTTTTCCTTGCAACTGTATGTTTCAAAACCTCGATACTATAAGTGTGTGCATTTTTGTGCGTTTGCAGATGTATATATGACTCTCACCAAAACCACTGGAGTTCTCGTATTCACCAAGTTAACTCTTGCAAAATCTATTAACTGTTTTTCTGAAAGCTATGCCAATGATGAAATCGGTTTGACTCATCCTTTACGTGGAGACGTCAAGAGTGCGTTGCGTAGTGAAATATGAGGAATTGAAAAAAAAAATGTGTATATGCATGTTTATTTGCCAAAAATAATCCAACAATTACATTGACTTTAGTTTTTTTCTAGACATTTTGTGAAAACGTAAAGATGATTTCAGAAAAGAGGAATTATTATCATATTAGAGGAACGAGAAAGATTGAATTTTTAAAAATTAATTTGGTTAAAGGGAGAACTGAATAATGGACTGGAAAAATTACTTATACACTTCCGGAAATTTTGATAACATTATATTTACATGATATTTCATTCCACTCTACCTCTCAAAGGAAGGCAGATACTGTATACTTTACAAAAATGATATAATCTATATATATATATATATATATATATATATATATATATATATATATATATATATATATATATATATATATATATATATATATATGCATGTATGTATGTATGTGAATGATTGAAACTGGAAATATTGTACTTCTTAGATTGAAGAAATGAGTTTTTCCTTAACAAAAAATAAAGAAAAAGAAATACCGTGATCAACTCAAGTATACATTGTCGAATGCGAATGGTGTTCACGGACAGACCGTTCAATCCAGAGTCAGTAGTCCCTTAATTACTTTGGTTTAGTGGCTGTTTCTTCCCTTACGACTTCTTGAAGTGGAAATCTGTCCTTGCTTCTACTTTCCTTGATTCTCCTTAAATCTCTTTTAGGAGGTGCTTCCATCGATTGCCAAGAGGTTTCACCTTACCATTTTTACATTTTTTTCTTAACTTTTAGTTTCATGTATTGAAAATATTTCCGATTTTTTCTTTTGAACTTAACTGTAAGAATGGGTTTTTTTATTCAAATTGAAAGGTAAATTTAGAAAAGAAAAGCCTTACCCCTCAAAAATATTCAAAACGGCACTTATTATTTTTCAAATCGGATAAGCTATAAAAAAGAATTGGTTCTCTTTTTTTAATGGCCTTTTTATTTGTTCACAAGTTCTTCCAGGAATCTGCTTAAAAAGTGGGAAAACTATATTTTTTTATTTTTCGGAACAAGAGAGATTTCAGAAGGAAAAGATAAACAAACTACTTCTCCCTGTTTCCTTCGATAGACGCCTTCCTCCAGTCTCCTTGGAGTAATCTCCAACAAATCTTCCACCATCACAATGGAAGGAGATTTGTTACGCGTCTCCTCAGGGTGATGAACGGAAGTCTCTTCTTCTCCCTTGAGAACTTCAAAAGTGGCAGGATGGGAAATGTTGATGAGTTTGTGCAATCTAATGCAGTTGCTTACTCACAGAGACAGACAAATGTATAGACAGATGTACTGATGAAAGGATATGTTTATGATTTTAATTATCATTTGTTAAAAATATATGTACAGTAGATATATAACAATCTTTTTCATAGTTTTTCATTAAAAGATTAAACAAATAAGAGGTTAATGATACCCAAAATTTTAAGCATACACGCAGAAATTAGTAAAAAGACATTGATCTTCAACAATAAAATGGATGATGAATGGAATGATATGAATTATGTTCAAAGATAGTCTGCTACAAAATGGCAAAATGATGCTTGGTCAAAACTGACAGTCTGGGCCAACTTAATCCTTGAAAATTAAAATTCTAGTCAAGATTAACCCTGTCTAGTCTAGTTTAACCCTTTCTGGCCTCACTTCTCGTCTAACTTACATATATTTTACATAGTGTTACATGCCGAATCAAAAATAGTAATAATCTCAGTTTGATCAGTGTCTAATCGACAACTGGTTTTGAGAAGTGTGTAACAGGTCAGCTGTAAGACGTTGAATATATATATATACATATATATATATATATATATATATATATATATATATATATATATATATATATATATATATATATATATATATATATATATGTATGTATATATATTTGGCCTCAGGACATGTCCTCCTGATGGAAGTTCCTTCATTAGTAGCTTCCTAGGTATATTTGTCTACAGTGATATATCCCAGAGAATTTACCAAAGGTATCCAGAATTCTAACTCCTGGAGCGAATATCCCTTAAAATTTAAAAAGGGATATTGCGTATATCAGAGGACCTATTCTTGACACGTGTCATAGCTATCTACACCCCCAATAGCGTTTTCGCTAAGAGAGGGAAAAGTGGCAAGAATATAGGGGAGTCAATAAAGAGGCGATGCTCTCGACACTCCTACTGTACTGTAAATAGTGCGCCGAATCGCCACTGCGAGGCGCCACCATGCCATTCTTTCGTTTGTATCTTTGCTGACCGGTGTTATCCCGTGTTATCTCTCGCTATTTTGGAAGTATTTCGTCGCTATGATGCCTTCACCAGCTTCATCAGCTTCTGGAAAGTTAAGTAATATCTTTGGATTTTGTAAATGTAAGCTCTTGCCAGTAATACTCTTCGATTGAGATCGTAATTAACATAACAAGAGCTGTTGCCGGCCGGAGGGCGTCATAGACGCACTCGTTCTTCTTGTTCATTTAGTTAGCAAGAACGATTTCCGGGCATTATTTCGCTTTCATAACTAGCTATTTAGATATTTAGCTAGGGTATTTTATATTGTCATTGTTGTCATGGTTTTGGCTATTTATGATGGAGCCTCATGAGTGCTAGGCTTCCTGGCCTAGGCACCTTCACACTTCATGCATGACATAACCTTCCTGGTAATTTTATTGAAGCTCAGGCAATAATTTATACAATTAAGATATTACTGCATAACACTTTCCTCTTCCAAGATAGTATACAAAAGAGTTTCAGTGAACGATTCTCTATGCTCCTAGACTTAATAGCCTAAGGGCTTTAGTATCTTCTTACATGTCCTTCATTGCTCTTGTATTGTCTTTTAAGGGGTGACTGACACCTCCTATACCTTTTAAGTCGATACTATCTCTAACGAGATCTAAGAGCAATTCCTCTTCCTTCTGATCAGCTTAAGCTACCCTCAGTTAACTTTGCTGCGAACTGTGTTCTGGCAAAATTTACTGGGGTGTTTCTTCTCTTTATCTTAACCACAGACACGGTTTCGAGCTGAGAACGGAAAATCAGAGTAAAGTCTGTGTTAGGCATCCTACTGTCTTGATGAAATGGCTTCCCAACTCAGGTTAGGTTGCCGTTCAGGAGGCTAGTCCTCCCTAGGCCATACTGGAGGTTCTTGTATATCAATTTCCAACTTCCTCGGTCTGGCACACAACCCTGTTCTAGTAGATCTTAGTATGAAGAAATTATTTCTTCCTTATTTAAGATCTCTGGTACGAGATTCTGTTCTCTAGTGAGACTGTGTCTTATGGCCGCTTTCTCACTTAACTAACCTAACCGGGGGAAATGATTTCTCCTTCTTGAGGTTACTTTATGAGATCAGAATTCTTCAAGTTAGGTAATGCTCTTGGGTTTTACCTTACTTATAGGACTTTTACCCCTTCCCCACTGTCTCTTTTGGTGTTGGATGAACCATCACCCTCCTGGCCATTGTTCTACATTTGAACCTACGGGTAATCTATAGAATTGGCCTGAGGTTCTCTGTCTGCTGCCGGCTGGGCCGGCTGCCAGCAGGTACCCTCATTTCATTGAGTGTGCTCCCCAGTCCTCCCTAGGACTGCCTTCCATACCCAATATGAATGGGATATGGTTGAGTGGAAGCCCGGATATAATTCCCCCTTCCACTTCCACTCTCTTTCGGGATGTAGGCCGGCAAGGCTGAGCCTTTGCCGTGCCTCATCCTCTCTTTCTCTCTGCCTTTCCATATACTGGGCCGGCCGCTGGCAGCTGGTAGGTGTCGTCCGCCATGTTGGGTGTCTGTCGGCCGGCAGTTACTCTGCCGCCACTTGCCGTGGGTGTCGCTGATCGACAACCCAACGACAATGAGCATACTATGATCGGTTGCCGGCAGCCGGCCACCCAAAATTTATATAGTTGCTGCCGGCTTGCCGCCGGGTCATATTTGATAGACGGATCCTTCGGCTGCCGGCGGGCAGAGCGGCAACTGCTGACCTGCCACCCACTACTTTGAAGACAGTATCTGTTTCAAATAGCCCACATTAGACCCGGCATATGTCGGCTAGGCTGGCGTATGCCCGCAGGCCCGGCATTTGCCGGCAATTCCGGCAGATGCCGGGAAGTCCGGCAGATGCCGGAAAGCACGGCAATACTGGCGACATGCCGCCGCCAGTCATTGCTGTAGCCTAAAAGTTTTCCAACCTACAAGTGGTTCATGGGCAATCAATTGTGAGATCATCACTTTTAGGGAGTGATTCTCCCTACCAATTAATGGCTATTATCCATTAATTTAATCCCCTATATTGAACATGGAAGATTGTGTTAAGACACCTTATATCCAAGGATATTATCTTCCCCTTTAATTCATTATGAATCTTTAGTTCAATATTGGAGGAGGTCATAGCAATGGGCTGGACAGGAAACACATGTAGGTATCTTCCCTACTTTCTAGCTTACTCTATCCATGCTAATATTAATTAAATATTAATTAAATACTAATTAAATATTAATTAAAATATGTATGCTGAGATCTGAGAATTTCACCAAATACTTATAGCTTTTCTTTCTTTACAGGAGGAGCATCCTGTGTGCCTGAACAACTTTTGCAGGGTGCGTAGTAAGAGCTTCTACGGACATGGCATGTGCAGGGCCCATGCTCGCTGCGCAGTCACCAAAGGGGCTCTCAAGTACTGGGACCCACAGGTATGTACTGTATCTGGCAAACTGATTAAAGAGGCTTTTGATAATCAAAAGTTCACTGAGTCTAGGGATGAAGCAAGGGACAGGCTGCGAAAATGGGTCAGGGGCTTTCAGAAGAGCACCTCTGGCCCATACCTTCCGAATGAGAGGATGAGGGATTGTCTCTTCCCTAATGCATCTGCGGATGCAATTGTTCCCTAGGGTCAACCTGAGATCCCCTTAGTTCAGATTCTGGTAGAACCTGACATTTCGGATGCCCTTCAGAGCATCCAATTGGAGGACAACATGTCTGTTGTCTCGGTGGGGACTTAGAACAATCTCCTAGTGGATGAACTGGAGCAGGAGTATGAGATACCTCCTGAGACTGGAGTCGAGGTAACCGAAAAGATTTCGGTATCGTCTGCAGCGGCGACTGAACCGACGCCTTCGACTTCTTCCACCGACCCCAGTTGGATTCCATTACAAGTACGCTACACTCGCTACTGTCCATGGTGCAGGACATTCAGAAGAAATCGTCCAAGAAAGAAGCATCTTTCCAGATGGAGATTCATCAGCTAGTTGCGTCATGTTTAGCCCCGAAGAAGTTTAACATTAAGGACCTCCCCGCCTTCTATGACGTTAACCCATGGAGGTACGCAGAGCATATGCCTATGACGGGGGGAAGATCTTCCTCTCAAAGAAACTGGGAACAGTTCCAATAGAGGAAATCGAATTTTGGCCTAGTAAAGGAGCCTATACGGATTGATATGTCCATCTGAGGACGGAACCAGCATCCAAGGAGGAAACAGAGCTGAAGGAGACGATTGTCCTTAATCTATCTAAGGCACAGGCCTTATATACAACCACCTTGAAAGAGAGGGCCTTTACTAGTTCAAAGGTGCCGGCTCTCAGCAAAAAGCACCCATCCTTTATTGCTGACTACGAACGTGCCTTCCCCTTTATGGACAAAGGGTTTAAGGCAGCCTTAAAGGCAGTTGGGGCAGGGAAACCTTGCCCTACACTTGAAGAGTGTAGACCATTTTCCCTCGCCTTCCCTTCAGAGGATAAGGATTGGAAGGATGTCCATAACACCTTCACAATTGGGAAGCTAGAGGCGGATATCGATGGACGGCAGTTCAACGAAGATCTCCCGAAGCTGTCAGAGTTTCTCCTGCGCAGGGAACAGTAGACTAAGGAACGTCTCGCTGCTTCCATGTCTCTGCAGACTGGCTTAGAGACTATGGCAAGCATCACAGACACCCCAGATATGTATATTGTCTTTGCCAAATCTCATTTGGCAACAATCACCAAGGATTTGTACAATTTTATTAAAGCCAAAAGGGCTTGTAGGGAGTTTGTGTTCGCTTCTGCTACAGTGAAGCACGAACCAAGGAAGCTAATAGCTTCCAATATCTGGGGAAAAGACTTCTTCCCAAGTGAAGTGGTCAAAGAGGTCGTAGATAAAGCCGCTTCGGAGAATAGGAATCTCCTCTCCAAATGGGGCTTGTCCTCTAAAAGCAAATCTTCCGAAGATGAGGGTCCCCAGCTGAAGAACAAGTCAAAACGACAGAGTGCCCTCTCGCCCAAAGCGACAGCAACAGCTTCCCATGGCCACGATGCCCCAGATGGTGGCACAACCAACCACCACCTTTCAACTGGTGCCCCAAACGCTGGCGACCCAGTCACCCGTGTTCACCCCAGTATTTGAAAGGCAATCATCTACCTTTAAGCCGAAGTCTCAAGGTTCCTTTCGAGGATCCTCTAGATGCCCCTTCAGAGGTAGGGGCAACAAAGGTGGACGTGGCCGAGGAGGCAAGTCCTCCAACCAGCACTCCAAGTGAGATGCTGCCGGTAGGTGGGAGACTTCTCCACTTCTGGGATCGTTGAACCTTCGATCCCTGGGCCCAAAGCCTAATCAAGAAAGGACTAGGGTGGAGTTGGAGCTTAACTCCACCAAACTTCCCTCAATTCTTCCAACACTCAAACCCCGTACTGGAAGAATATGTTCAGGAACTCTTGAATAAAAGAGTTTTATGTAAGGCAAGGTCCATTAGATCTCAAGAAAGGCTATTTTGTGTTCCGAAGAAGGATTTGGAAAAGCTCAGAGTAATTCTGGACTTATTACCACTCAACAATTTCATAGTGAACCACAAGTTCAGAATGTTGACGCTCTAGCACATAAGGACCCTTTTGCCCAAACGGGCATTCACAGACTCTATAGACATGATGGATGCATACTGGCATGTTCCAATCAACCGTCAAGTTTCCCCATACCTAGGGTTCAAACTACAGAAAAGAGAGTACGTTTTCAGAGCCATGCCCTTCGGCCTAAACATAGCCCCATGGGTATTCACAAAGCTTGCGAATGCAGTCATTCATCAACTACGCCTGAAAGGAATCCAGGTGTTAGTCTACCTGGGCGATTGGCTGGTGTGGGCAGCATCCGAGGAAGAATGCATGCAAGCCTCCAAAGAAGTGATCCAGTTCCTGGAACACTTAGGATTCAAGATCAACTTGAAAAAGTCTCGGCTTTCTCCAGCTCAAAAGTTCCAGTGGCTGGGTGTCCACTGGGACCTACAGTCACACTGCCTTTCCATTCCATCAAAGAAGAGGAAAGAGATAGCAGGATCTGTCAAAAGACTCCTTCAATCCGACAGGATATCAAGAAAGCAACAAGAGAGAGTGTTGGGGTCCTTCTAGTTTGCCTCAGTGACAGATCCAGTATTGAGAGCACAATTAAAAGATGCATCAGGAGTTTGGAGAAAATACGCATCAAACGCTCGAAGAGATCTACAAAGACCGATACCAAATCGTCTGCGATCACTACTCAAGCCATGGTCGGAGGCTAAAACCTAAGAAACAAGGTACCCTTGAAACCACCTCCTCCAGTAGTCACCGTTCATACGGATGCCTCGAAGGAGGGGTGGGGGGGGAGGGGCATTCTCATCATCGGAAAGTCCAAGGAACCTGGTGTCCCCTCTTCAAGTCCTTCCACATCAATTTTCTGGCAGCCATGGCAGATTTTCTATCTCTGAAAAAGCTGAAACTTCGCTGCTCAATCCACATCCGTTTGGTTCTAGACAGCGAAGTAGTAATGAGATGCCTAAATCGACAAGGCTCGAGATCGCCTCACATAAATCAAGTGATATTGGCCATCCTTCGTGTAGCCCAGAAGAAGAGATGTCACTTGTCAGCAGTCCACCTTCAAGGGTTCCGCAATGTGACGACAGACACTCTATCCAGGGTTAAAACGATAGAGTCCGAATGGTCTCTAGACGCAAGATCATTCTCTTTCATTTTATGCAAAGTCCCAGGACTGCAGATAGACCTCTTCGCAACAAGTGATAACAAGAAGCTACCCCGGTATAATTCCCCGTACGAGAATCCTCTAGCGGAAGCGACAGAAGCAATGTCCATAGATTGGAACAGGTGGTCTGAGATCTACCTGTTCCCTCCAACCAACCTTCTGCTGAAAGTCCTAGACAGCAGCAATGGTAGCCCACAAGTGGCCCAACAGCATTTGGTTCCCTCTGATAACGGAACTACTCCTGCAGCTAATCCCGTTGCCGAAACCAGTCCTGACTCAGCAAGTGCAGAAATTGACTGTCTCTGCTTCATGAGAGAAAACCCAGAACTTTCATCTCATGATTTTCTCGCCCTAATGGCCAAGAAACGGTTTGGGATTTCTAGAGACAATATTAACTTCTTAGAAGAATACAAGTCAAAGTCAACAAGAAGACAATATGAGTCTTCCTGGAAGAAATGGGTGGCCTTTGTCAAAGCGAAGAATCCTGAGGAGATATCTACGGATTTCTGCTTGTCCTTCTTCATTCATCTGCATGAACCAGGTTTAGCAGCTTATACGATTACTACATGTAAATCCGCCCTAGCCAGACCAATGCTATACGCCTTCCAGGTAGACTTCTCTAATGAAATCTTCAATAAGATTCTTAAAGCCTGCGCTAAACTTCGGCCTGTAGCTCCTTCACAGCCCATTTCCTGG
>NC_090731.1:127243413-127250913 GCF_036898095.1 Palaemon carinicauda
ATATATATATATATATATATATGTGTGTGTGTGTATACACACACACACACACACACACACACACACACACATATATATATATATATATATATATATATATATATATATATATATATATATATATATATATATATATATATATATGCGTGTGTGTGTCTGTGTATTTGATATATATATATATATATATATATATATATATATATATATATATATATATATATATATATATATATATATATATATATGTATATATACACACACGTGTGTGTGTTGGTTTTTGTATATGTAAATACATCTCTGTGTGTTTTTTAGTTTCTGTATATATACAGAAGTGTATTTAAGCACATCCATTCTTTAATGAAACGAGATGAACGACAATTTGTCACGGAGAGTACGATGTTTTTTTTACAATGTTTCAATCTTGATGGCTACGATAACATGTCATTAACTGATAACAGTCGAATTGTATGATTAAAATTGGAATGTGTTTCGGTTTTTCAATTAAGTTTTTACCAATAGTTATTACCACGCGTTTGCTCATTCTGTATAACAAATAAACTGCACAAACAACGATGATGTCGCCATTGCCCTGATTGGTATTTGACTGCTCATCACTTTTCTATTTCCCATCAATTCAGCGGTACATTTAGTGATCTAACATTTACTAAATATCGAATACTTTAGATAAATTGTATGCTAATTTGTGCCGTTAATCATCACGTGCTTTTTTTTTTTTTTTTTTTTCAGTTTGTGTTTATGGGTATTACCTTGTGGGTAGCTGGGGTGGGGGTGGTTTTGTAAGTAAAACGCCAATATATATTAATTTTTTATTTAATTCTTTTATGGAGGTCTTATGTATATGTAATTTTATGCATAACATCCACATTTATAAACAAGTATAGGGTATCTAATGGAAATTGTTTTAATATTCATGGCTAATTATAATTTTTTTATTTGGTTTAAATATTGAGTACTTTGTCTATCCATTTTATACATTCTTATGCATTGTCATAATAGGGAATGGTTTCTCCCGAGGAGTTCGTTTATATCTATAGCTTAAATTCCCTTTAATGGTGAATCTTTACTTAATAATATTTTTTTGTCAGCTGATCTATCTACCTAGTACTTCCCTTTTCTTCTATTTTCTATTTTTTTTATTTTATTTATTTTTTTTCTTCATACCTTCAGACCCCAATTCCAGCAGTCCAATTATATCTTGTTTCTGTTCTGAGCTACAATTGCTACACTAAATTCTTCCTTTTCTCCTGTACTTACAGCCACAGCCTTTGTGCCTTTTTTTTTTCTTTTTTTTTCCTGAAACCGATATATTAAAATACAGCTGTCATAGGCCTTTTTATATTTTCCGTCCAGCGATCGTGTTTTTTTTTTTTTTTTTTTTTTTTCTGTCAAGATCTCCCTGCCCGAAAACAACACTGGATGAATTTGGAAAGCAATAAATTTTGAATAAGAATATTGTGATAAATTTAGTTCAAAGCACCTATTCATTCAAACTTTTTCATGCCGTCTGTTACTGAACAATGCAGTATCCAGTTATATTGGAAAATAAATAGTGCTTCGACGCGGTAAGGCCTTTGACTCACCTCGGATTTGATCTATATTGTTAACTATGACTCCAAGATGTTAAATCCGTCCCATTCCTTATATACTTATATACTCATCGTAAGGACGCCTATTTAGGCAATCATTATCGTAATCTTCTTGACATTAGGATTTTTATTTGGCTCATTTAGTTTCATTAGTAGCCCTTTCTATTATCATTACCTTAAGTACATTACCTTGCAAAAGTTACTTTATCTACTTTGTAAATCCTTTCAAGATACATCTTACTATTCTATTCTAGCATAGATATTTGACATGATTGCCTCATGATTATGGAACACCATGCATAAGCGCTCTTACCTTTGATTAATATCCTTTGGCTTGAAATCCACACCTCATTTATGCAGTACCTTGTCCAATGGAGAAATCTCGACCCATTCTTTTTACGTCTTTGCTTTTGTTATACAAGGATACATCTGCATAGAAAGTAAATGCCTTGGACAGTCCTCCTACCCATGTTGACGTGAGCGTGTCTTGTACCTGTATTTGGATAAATAAATGTACGTATATATGTACATATATTTTTGGGTTAATACAGAATTATTATGAGTTCTGATGGGGCGATAAGTGATGTAACATCGGTGACAATAACGAAAACCTGATAAATATATTAAAAAATATATATTTTTATCATAATGATTAGTTTGAATAATGATCCTAATGCGCAAATTACAGATATAAATATTATTACCGCTTCCATTAACAATGTTATTAACATAGAGTTGGAGAGGAAGAATGCAAATAACTAAGAGAAATGTTTCCCTTAGACTTGGTGAACTGGACACTGTTAATTTCAGCATTCACGCAGGTCGACAGAATAATTTATTCCATGCAAAGAATTCTGCACTATTCATCTCTTCTTTCAGCTACCCCGAATATGCAATCAAATTTCGTTTGTTTCCGTATATGTATTTATTGTTCTAAAATTATTTGATATTTGGAAAGCAATGGCTTAGTTTTTTCACAGCCGGAACTAATGGGAATTGGCTGCCGAAGGCTATCAATGTTCTCCACAATGTTTCATTGTTGGTGGTCATAACGACCCGTTATTGAATCGTTAACAGTCGAATTGATAATCATAGTCGGAAGAATTTGGGGCTTTCATTACGCTTAGAGTTGCAATTATTGATACGCGCTATGGCGTTGGGCAGAACAAATGAAATCTTTAAATAATAATTACTCCAGTTATCATTGTTCTAATTAGAATTCAACAGCTAGTTTATTTTCCATTTCCTGGATATTCAGCGAAAATGTATTGATATCGCTTTTTCCTGATACCAAGAGCTTCGATGGAACTGCAAAATGATTTGTGGGGCTTTTGCCTTCTCTTTTTTATTCCATCTCATCAATTTATCGTTTTTGATGTTGGGTGTCAAGGGAAATCTTTGCAAAAATAGATTTCAGTACTCGTTCAGGTTAGGTCTTGTAACTGGTTATATTTTCATATTTCCTCTATCGAAGAGCGTAAGAGATATGATGAATTACCATTCTGCAAACATTCTTTCGAAGATTAAAAAGAAAAATGCATCTATAACGTAATTATAAGATTTTGATTGCAAGTCTTCAACAGCTAGTAATTATGGAAATCCTATGTACCTGTCAAATTTTAATCACCGACATTTCTTTGATGCGAACATTTTGGATCAAAATCAGTGAGCTAATATGTGGCCATTCATATCTCTCTCTCTCTCTCTCTCTCTCTCTCTCTCTCTCTCTCTCTCTCTCTCTCTCTCTCTCTCTCTCTCTCTCTCTCTCTCTCTGATGCTTCTTGTTGGTGTAAACACTTATTTTTTTTTTGTGTCATGACACTTTGGGACAGTGCTGGCGTTCTAATGCAGTCATTACTTATACAAGAGCAAACATAACGTCTGAATAATTAATATTTAAACACAAGAAGCAATGATTATTCAATATACGAGTTGAAAAGAATTTGAAAAGTCTTATTACATCCAATCATTCATAATATTGTTCATTATTACAGGCAATCGTCCCGATGAAGAATTTTGATAAAATTGTAAAGAGAAATGGGATAATAGACATATTGAAAATTAATATCAAACAGTGACTATTTCTAGTTCATTTTAGAGAAATTATTTTTTGCCTACTCTCTGGGAGTAGAAAATTATTAGATGTACTGCAGGAATTGAAATTTAAACTGAACTGCACAAATATAACGTTATATTTTCTCTCACAGTACATCATGGTATTTCATATATATATATATATATATATATATATATATATATATATATATATATATATATATATATATATATATATATATATATATCTATATATAAATGCATGTATATATATATATATATATATATATATATATATATATATATATATATATATATATATATATATATATATATATATATATATATATAAATGCATGTATATACGTATATATATATATATATATATATATATATATATATATATATATATATATATATATATATATATATATATATATATATATGTGTGTGTGTGTGTGTATATATATATATATATATATATATATATATATATATATATATATATATATATATATATATATATATATATATATATATATATATATATATATATATACACAGTATATCATATGAAGTCATATGAGTCCTCGCAGGCATAGTATCGGCTGAATAGGCAAGGGTTCGAATCTCTGTAGAGCCAAAAGTTATTACCATAAAGGAATTCCAGAGGATATATATCCTCAAGATAGAATTCGATATTAAATGCCATTGTGGTTAATATATCCATTGATTGAAACCACTAGTGTTAGTGATATTTGTTCATCATAAATAACCACGTGTTACAATTTCACAATTCAGCTATCATGGTGGAGATGGTCTATTTCAGGTGTATGAACAGATTCCTGAATTCAACAGGAATATGTGCAGTGACTTGTCATAAACTTATATCTCTCCTCGAACGATACATCGCTAACAAAACATCAAGAGAGAGAGAGAGGATGTGTCGACATCACACGGAACCCTATATAAGCTAAGTACAAATTTTTGAATTCTTTCCAGTTTGGGCAGTGAAGTGTAGTTATCACGAGTCGTTAGTCGATTATTACTGGGGTGAGTGAATTGTTAATCTTTTATTTCCGTTCATTAAAGGAAACTGTGTTCAACTCCGAATTCTCATCTAGAATTTTTTCTCTCTTTGTGCTAATTCCTTTTTCTTTCAGAAATTCTCGGGAAATGTCTTGGGATTAGTAACATTCTTTGGGGAATTTTATTATACATACGCGTTTACGCAGTGGACGTCTGTACTCATAAATATTTTGATAGAATTGCAAGGGGTTGATGTAGTATTAACGTTACGAAATACACTTAATCAAGCCACTATGAATCGGCTTAATGTTATTGAGAGAGCAGCTCTCATAGCTGATAGGCTTAATGAATATCAGGACATTTTAGGTAATTCCACTTGGGTTACTGGGGATAACATCTCCGTGAAAGATTTTTTACGATTGATGTATTTAACTTGCATGACGCTTATGTTGACTGAAGCTTTAGTGTGGTGTTTTGATAAGAAGTTAACGCCTGCAAGTACGGAATTGGATGTATATAAACAGATAAAGAAACACATGTCCAAGTATCCAGATCTTGATCCCGTGTTAACTCAAGTTTTTGCAAAGAATGAAACAAAGCCACAAACAGTGAACGTAGTTAGTAGTCAAGTAGCGGGAATGATGTGTTATAATTGCAAACGTCAAGATCACTTAACAGTGCAACTCATTCATATAGCCAATGTCACTCGCGTAAGACACAACAGAATTCCAGAAATATACAGTCAATTCCACAGTCAGTTCCATATGGAAATAAAAAGAAAAATCCTTATTTTAACAATAAGAAGAAACAACCAAATGTCAATGCAGTTCAGAGTCCAAAATTTTTCTTAAAGAGAATGATGTCACCAGCTTAAGAACCGCCATTTCAAGGTTTTGTGCCTCACTGGATGAGTTGCATAGAAGATATTTTCATTTGACAACAGAGAGTTTGCTTGGATCAACATTAAAAGTTGCAGAGATGCTATCTGATGACTTGAAAAATAAGACTTACGAGACAAGATCTTTGGCTTATGACCTTTTGATGTGGACTGTAGGACACGAACATAATAAAAGACGAAATCCGTTTATTTATGCTGCATTAAACATCTTTGGGTCTATTGCAAGTTTAGGTTTAGGAATTTCCAATCGTCTTAAAATTAGTAATCAAAATAAGAAAATTGAGATCTTGACTCATGAAGATGAATTGATTATGTCAAAACTAAGGAATCAGTTAGCTTCAATCAATAAAATTATGGATTTAGTAAATGAACATTCAAATAATATCATTCAGATTATGGAAGTACAGGATTTGTTGGCAACGTTAACGTATTATGATTCAAAGATAGATCACATACATAACAGAATTGCACATTTCATTGAGAAATCCAAGGATTATGTATAAGCTATCACGTTAGCAACTGAAGGTGTACTGTCGCCCCTTTTGTTGCCTATAAATTACTTAACCCTGGAAAGGTACGGTGGGTCGTCCGCGACCCCGAGCGTCAAAAAAAAAAAGAGGTTTTTCTCACGTGACTCACCCCCGTGACTGAATTTGTGGGTGATCGACCTGCAGTAGGTGTCTCCCCTACACGCTCTAGTAGTGTCCAGATGTGCATTGCTGTAGCTGTACTCCTTCCCCGATTTCTGAGAGGCGTCAGGGTCGAGCGCCACCGAGTTTACCCTTCTAAGGTAATTTACATAATTATCAAAGTTATTACGTATTATGAAATTGTCGTAGAATGGTGCAACTTGTATAGGTTATCAGTTGTGGAAAGTCTTGCTGGATTGTTTGGCTACCATGTGCATGATTTTTTTTTAGTTAAAATGTCGTTCATCACCACGAAGACCATTTTACCGCGACTGCCCCTTTTTCATTTTGTTTCATTTTTTTGCCAAGTCATTTTTCCGTAAGATATTGCCAAATAGTGTCGTAAAACTTTTGCTTTTTTAGTGTTGGAAAGTGTGTCTAGATGATCTGGCTACCCATGCGTGACTTTGTTTTTGTCAGATACGACGTAGTTATTGGTATATTGGGTATTCAACTGCGGTTGCCAATTTCTGTTTTTTTTTTCAATATTTGTAAAAATTTACTACGTAGAAGGAATTGCCGTATATTATTGATATTTTTTTTTTTATGTTTATGTGTTAGAAAGTGTGCCTTGATGGTTGGGCTAACACGTGCATGTCTTTTTTTTATCTGAGATGCCGTATATTAGAATGTTGGGCATTTTTCTGCGAGTGCCCCTTTTTATTTGTTTTGCATTTTTTTGCTTAGTCATGTTACCGTAAGGAATTGGCCAGTAGTGTCGTAAAACTTATATTTTTATAGTGTTGGAAAGTGTTTCTAGATGATCTGGCTACCCATGCCTATCTTTTTTTTTTAGGCAGATATGGCGTATATATAGGTATGTGTTCGATTTTCTTGTGATTGCTATTTTTTCGTTTTTTCCCATTTCTTTCAAAATTACTACGTACTAAGGAACTATCACAGAGTAATGATTCATTTAGATGTTTATTTGTCGGAAAATGTGCCTTGATGGTTTGCCTAGCACATGGCTGAATTTTTTTTTTTCTGAAATGCCGTATATTAGAATGTTAGCCATTTTTCTGCGAGTGCCCCTTTTTATTTGTTTTGCATTTTTTTTTATTAGTCATGTTACCGTAAAGAATTGGCAAGTAGTGTCGCAAAACTTATATTTTTATAGTGTTGGAAAGTGTTTCTAGATGATCTGGCTACCCATGCCTATCTTTTTTTTAGCCAGATATGGCGTATATATAGGTATGTGTTCGATTTTCCTGTGATTGCCATT
>NC_090731.1:127258413-127260913 GCF_036898095.1 Palaemon carinicauda
ACGTTATTCCAACTTACCCATGATCTATAAAGGAATATTCGAAATCTGCTCAACAATACCCTGATCACTCGAAACTTTGGTAATTATGTGCTACATATACAAAAGACATACTAAGAATATTGCTAAAAAGTTACTTACTTATTTTGCATATTTTGCATATATATATATATATATATATATATATATATATATATATATATATATATATATATATATATATATATATATATATATACATATATATGGATAAATATCAACACAACATCGTGTTCAAATAGAAATAAATTTCTACCTCATACTTGGGATCGAACGCTAGCCCCTTCTAATGAAAGGAAGGTATATATATATATATATATATATATATATATATATATATATATATATATATATATATATATATATATATATATATATATATATGTTTGTGTGTAGGGGTGTGTTTGTGTGTATGCATGTCTTTACACACATATATATATATATATATATATATATATATATATATATATATATATATATATATATATATATATATATATATATATATATACATACATATATATATATATATATATATATATATATATATATATATATATACATATATATATATATATATATATATATATATATATATATATATATATGTATGTATATATATATATATATATATATATATATATATATATATATATATATATATATATATATATATATATATATATATATATATATATATATGTATATATATATATATATATATATATATATATATATATATATATATATATATATATATATATATATATATATACATATATATATATATATATATATATATATATATATATATATATATATATATATATATATATATATATATATATATATATATATATATATTCGTTGCAATATTGGTATACTACGTGTAACCTTTTTGATATCTGAACGGTTTAACTATATATCTACTGAAAAATACCTATGACAATGAAGTAGTCATATAGCTTTAACGAAATACTATAGGCTTTTACCTGTTTATTTCCTTCTTATAGTGTTCTATAAATATTACAACAAAGACAAAGCATAAGCCTCGTGACTCTAGACCTACGATCAAAACGACCACCTGCTGAGAGGGATCGTTGCCTGGCAGGTGTGGCAAGGATCAAAGGTACACTTCTCTCTCCTTTGTTGCTAAAAGATCAAAACACAGTAAGTATAATAAACATAAAAATGTTGTAATGATCATTTTGATAAAAAAAAAAAAAAAAAATATTTGAAGTGCGAGTTCAGTACAAATAAGCAAATCATCCTTGATAATGTTTATGCAATATTTCCTATAATGCGATTCTGCATCATAACGAGTGATGTCAGCTGGGTCTTGTTGCCCAGGAAAAGACTTTTGCATGGCTACATCAAGTTAATGAGTAAACATGTTATGGATATTATGTTTCCTTGAATTCCTATATTAGAGTTTGACCTTTCTCTTTTTAGATAATATTAAATGCAATTTGCCTTCAAGTTTTGAATACTTAATAACATTACTATTAACACTATGATTATTATAATTACAGGGTGACACAAAAAACGGTCACCGCCTAAACTTGAATAACTTTTGAAATAAATAATCAATTCCTTTTATTTTCAGATCTATCAAGAAAAATTAATGTTCTAAGACTACCAAATTCGACCTTTGAGATGCCATGGACTACTGAGGAAAAGACATTTATAGTTGAGGCATATTTTTGGTTAAAGTCTATCCACGCAGCTCAATTGCAATTCAGAGAACGGTTCAGATGTCAAGAAATTCCTGTTCACTCAATGATCTACAGATTCAGAACCCATGGGACTGTGCATGGCCTCAATTGTAAAGACATTAACAGGCAATCGCACTCTGGACGACTGTTGTCCACAGCCCAAGCAAGTTTGTGCGACGGCGAAGTCAAGAGCTTGGAATCAATCGGGAGTCCGTGCGAAGAATTTTGAACGCAGATCTCCACTTGTATCCTTACAGGATACAGATTAAACTCAAGCTTACAGCTGACGACATGAGGAAGCGAGTGATCATATGCCAATGGTTTTGCGACAAGATTGATGCTGTGCCAGACTTCCTTGACAATGTCTGGTTTTCGGACCAAGCACATTTTCTGTTGTCAGGTCACGTGAACTCAAAGAACAATATCTTTTGGGGTAGCACACCCCATGGGTACTGTCTGCAAAGGGCATTACACTCGGTGAAGTGCACTGCCTAGGTCACCATCTCCAAACTTGGTATCATTGGACCATTCTGGTTCGAGAATGACGAGCGGTCTGTGACAATCAACACCGATCGATATGTCCAGGTGCTTGGTAAGTTCTGGACAGCACTTGGTCGACAGAAAGGAGTCGTTAGGGTCCTCCAGTAGTTCCAGCAGGATGGTGCCACCCCCCACACTTCAAACAAATCCTTTTCATGGCTACAGCAGCGTTTCCCTGACCGACTGATCAGCCGCAGGTGTGACCGGGA
>NC_090731.1:127265913-127323413 GCF_036898095.1 Palaemon carinicauda
AATACCTATGGATGAATAAATGAAGAATGTTGAATAAGGAAAATATAGATGATTACACACTACGAACGAAATGATCCGAAAAGATTTATAGTCCGGAATGTCATAATGTATGCAGGTGGTATATATATATATATATATATATATATATATATATATATATATATATATATATATATATATATATATATATATATATATATATATATATATATATATATATATATATATATATTTACATACATATATATATATATATATATATATATATATATATATATATATATATATATATATATATATATATATATATATATATATATATATATATATATATATAGATAGATAGATATAGATATATTTGTGTACATATATACTGTATGTACCCATATGTGTACATATATATATATATATATATATATATATATATATATATATATATATATATATATATATATATATATATATATATATATATATATATATATATATATATATATATATATATATATATATACATATATATATATATATATATATATATATATATATATATATATATATATATATTTAGATAGATAGATAGATATATAGATAGATACATAGATAGATAGTTATACATATAGATATATTTGTCCACATATGGGTGCATATATGTAAATTATATATATATATATATATATATATATATATATATATATATATATATATATATATATATATATATATATATATATATATATATATATATATATATATATATATATATATATATATATATATATATATATATATATATATATATATATATATATATATATATATATATATATACATATATATATATATATATATATATATATATATATATATATATATATATATATATATATATATATATATATATATATATATATATATATATATATATATATATATATATATATATATTTATATATAACGGATTTTGAGCGAAGCGAAAAATCTATTTTTGGGTGAGATAGCCATGTCGTCCTGATGGAAGTTCCTATAGGGTAGCTTCCTAGGGTATATTACAACTACGGCGATATTCCCAGAGAATTTACCTTAAGGTACCAGAATTCTAACTCCTGGAGCGAGTATCCCTCGTAAAAGGGATATCGCGACATATCAGAGGACGTATTCTAGACACGTCACATGGCAATCTACTACCTAAATAGAGATTCGTCTCGTAAGAGGGAGATTGACGAGATACGAATTCGGGAAGAAAAAGGGGGGAGCCGCTCCCAAGGCCTCCCAATCCCCCGATTCGTATGCGTGCCTGGCGCCAATCCTGGCGCCATCTGTATTCCTTGTAGCGTACACGAGGTGCTACAGATACTGTATGTAGGGAGGGGTCCTACAGTCCTTTCTTAGAAAGGCAAGGGCGGGTCCATCAGGACGACATGGCTATCTCACCCAAAAATAGATTTTTCGCTTCGCTCAAAATCCGTTTTTTGGGCTCAAGCCATGTCGTCCTGATGGAAGTGTACCAGAGCATTACTGTATCTGTGGATTCTCAGAACGTGCCGTACTCCCCGGAGATATTTATTCCCGGTCGACTAGACCTAGAGACCTAAGATGTTACCGTTATACATCTTTTCAACTAACTATAAACTATGTTAGAGCTTCCTGCCCCCTACAGGGAAGAGTCCTACTAGACTCTGGAAAGTCTCGAAGAGTACATATATCTATGTATGAATCTCAGGCAAGCTAATATAGTGGCCTCGCCCTATATTAGGTAAAGCATAGTTTGTATAGAACTACTGCGTCAATATATTGACCAGTCATCCGCACAATACTTGTATTGGACAAAGGTTTATATCCGCATAGGAAGAAACTAATAAAACCGCCCTCGTCCCTTTATGGGACGGAGTCCTCCTATTAGGGGACTTACATAAACCAATGCAACATAGCTTGCAAAACAGAACAATTCTATCAGAATTATCCCAGATAAGATACATAGAATTAAATGCTCAATTATACCAATAAATTGACACAGGTGAAAGAGACGCAAGGTTCTCAAGAACAAGTTTATTGACAGATAATAAACAGACAGGTTAACAACAAATATATATATTTATATAAAAGGGGATAACCCAAAACTTTAAGCATAAGTATGATAGTAAACAGAACTTGTTTATCTGAAAGAAAAACCATTAAACACCACTTTAATGAGATACCAAGGTATCAAGTCATAAAAATTCTGTATTACAAATCAATCACATTAGCGTTAGAAACGCTTGGCACACATGTCTGAACTTATGCGAGGTTCACCTTTGAAGGAAGGAACAGTCTATATGAGCACTTGGTGCCCTCATTTTAGTTTGTAGTACAGTATGTACCTACACACTCACCCTGGACTTAATCGTCCCAATTAAGATCACTGTTCCTCGCAGAGTTAAACAGTAGGGTTAACTACACGACCCACTGCTACCACAGATCTCTTAAGTTCCTCTACTTGCTTCGCATAGTGGCGAAAGAACACTCTGGAAGATTTCCAGCCCGTGTATGAACGGAGATGTTCAAAATCCATACAATTAAAGAAATTTAGGGATGAGGCAACTTTCCTCGGATCGTGACCTGCGGGTGTACTGTCAGGATCCGCTCTGCGAATAAAATATGTCATTTTCGCTCTGAGTTGATTCAGAGATAAATTTGAGCCTGATGTTTCTCCCCTGAATAGTTGACTACCCTTGAAGTCTGAAGTTCTACGAAGATAGACCTTTAGGCATTCTACTGGACATAGAGATGCATCTTCTTTCAGAGGGCAGATTCTCCAGGGACCCCACCTGTTGGTGGGTAACTCATTCTTGGCGAGAAAAGTAGGATCCGGAAACAGGTTCAGCTCCCCCCCATCCAGGAACTGAACACGACCTGCCTCTCTCGAGAGGGCTACGATCTCACTAACCCTGGCCCCGGACGCGAGTGCAAATAGGAAAATAACTTTTTGCGTTAAATCCTTTAACGCACATTCTTCATTGCTCAACAGGGAGGCGAAATGAAGAACTTTGTCTAAAGACCATGAAATGGGCTTTGGAGGTGCTGAAGGTCTGAGCCTAGCGCAGGCTTTCGGAACTTTATTAAAGATCTCGTTACCTAGGTCGATCTGGAAGGCAAATAAAATAGGTCTCATCAAAGCCGATTTACATACTGAAATCGTGTTAGCTGCCAATCCTTGGCCATGGAGGTGGATGAAGAAAGATAAGCAGAAGTCTGTTGAGATCTCCTGCGGATTCTTTGCCTTTACAAAGGCCACCCACTTTCTCCAAGATGACTCATATTGCCTTCTAGTCGATTTGCACTTGTATTCCTCTAGGAAGTCTATGCTAGCTCTCGAAATCCCGAAACGCTTTCTCACCGCTAGGGCGAGAAAATCATGAGCTGCAGGGTCTGGGTTTTCTGTAATGAAGCGCAGACAGTCGACTTCTGGACTCGCTGGGTCAGAACTGGATGTGGTAGCGGCACAAACTTCATCTGTAGTTCCAACGCCAAGGGGAACCACATACTGTTCGCCCACTTGTGGGCCACTATTGCCGCTACCCCCTTGAAGGATCTCAGTTTGTTGAGGACCCTCAACAGAAGGTTGTGAGGAGGGAACAGATAAATCCTGGACCACCTGTTCCAGTCGAGGGACATTGCGTCCACTGCTTCCGCTAAGGGGTCCTCGTACGGGGACACGTACAGGGGCAACTTCTTGTTGTCTTTCGTCGCAAAGAGGTCTATTTGCAGTTCTGGGACTTGATTCAGAATGAAGGAAAATGATCCTGCGTCTAAGGACCATTCCGACTCTATCGGTGTGAACCTGGATAGAGCGTCCGCTGTCACATTGCGGACTCCTTGAAGGTGAACTGCCGACAGGTACCACTTCTTCTTTTCTGCCAATCGGAAAATGGCTAACATCACTTGGTTGAGAGGTGGTGACCTCGATCCTTGTCGATTCAAGCATCTCACAACCACCTCGCTGTCTGTCACCAATCTTATGTGGATCGAGTGACGCGGGGAGACTTTCTTTAAGGTAAGGAGCACTGCCATAGCTTCTAGAAAGTTTATATGAAAGGTCCTGAATAGCTTGGACCAAGTCCCCTGGACTTTTTTCCGATGAGAGTGACCTCCCCATCCCTCCTTTGAGGCGTCTGAGTGAATCGTCATCGACGGGGGAGGTGGCTGAAGAAGAACCGACTTCTTTAGATGTCTGGCTTGGGACCAAGGTCTGAGAAGAGTACGTAGCCGAGGCGGCACTGGTCTTCTCAGGTCTCTTCGCGCGTTTGATGCATACCTTCTCCAAACTCCGGTTGCATCCTTTAGCTGTGCTCTTAGCACTGGGTCTGTCACTGAAGCAAACTGGAGAGAGCCTAGTACCCTCTCCTGTTCGCGTCTTGATATCCATTTGGAATCTAGAAGTCTCTTGACAGAGCCCGCTATCTCCTTCCTTTTCTTCATTGGGATGGAGAAACTGTGTGACAAAAGGTCCCAGTGGATTCCCAGCCACTGGAACTTTTGGGATGGAGAAAGTCGAGACTTTTTCTTGTTGATCTTGAAGCCTAGGTACTCTAGGAACTGGATCACCTGACTGGAAGCTTGCAAGCATTCGGTCTCGGATGCTGCCCACACCAGCCAGTCGTCCAGGTAGGCTACTACCTGAATTCCCTTTAGGCGTAATTGTTTGAGAGCTGCGCTCGCAAGCTTCGTGAAAATCCTTGGGGCTATGTTTAGCCCGAATGGCATGGCTCTGAAGGCGTACAGTTTCCGTTGTAGCCTGAACCCTAGGTAGGGGGAGAGTCGACGGCTGATCGGGATGTGCCAATAGGCGTCTGACAAGTCTATAGAGACTGAGTATGCCCTCTTGGGCAGTAAGGTCCTTATGTGTTGCAGTGTTAGCATCTTGAATTTGCAATTCACTATGAACTTGTTGAGTGGTGACAAGTCCAGAATGACTCTGAGCTTTTCCGAGTCTTTCTTGGGAACACAAAACAGCCTCCCTTGGAATTTGATGGACTTCACCTTTCGGATCACATTTTTCTCCAACAGTTCTTGAACGTACTCCTCCAAAATGGGGGTGGAGTGTTGGAAAAACCGAAGGCATGGGGGTGGAGTGCTGTACCAGCTCCAACCCAGTCCATTCTTGAGTAGGCTTTGGGCCCAGGGATCGAAGGTCCAGCGATCCCAAAATTTCATTAGTCTCCCTCCTACCGGTATCGTTTCACTTGGACTGCCGTCCTGAGGTCTTGCCTCCTTGACCACGACCACCTCTGAATCCCCTTCCCCTTGAGGGGCGCCTAGACGAGCCTCTGGCTGCTCCTCTAGGCTTTGCACGAAAGGAAGAAGACTGTCCTTCGAACGTTGGGGTGAATGTGGTTGACTGACCTGGCACAGCCTGGGGTACCCACTGAAAAGTAGTCGGGGTTTGTGCCACCATCTGGGGCACTGGAGGCAAAGGCAATTGCAGTTGCTGTTGCTGTCTATAAGGCTTGGCTGGCCGAGACGGTAGCCTAGTCCTCATATTCTTCCTCTTTGGTTGAGGACCCTCATCCGGGGAAGATTTTCTTTTGATAGCCAGGCCCCACTTCTGGAGAAGGTTTCTATTCTCCACGGCGGCCTTATCAACAACCTCTTTGACCACATCGGTAGGGAAAAGGTCCTTTCCCCAAATGTTGGAGGATATTAACTTCCTTGGCTCGTGTCTCACCGAAGCCCCGGTGAACACGAACTCCCTGCAAGCTCTCCTTGCCTTGACGAAGCCATAAAGGTCCTTCGTCACTGTGGCTAGGTGAGACTTAGCCACAACCATGAACATTTCATGGACCTTAGGGTCACTTGCCATCGTCTCAAGAGTAGTCTGATGAGACATTGAGGCAGCCAGTCTTTCTTTTGTCTCGAACTCTCTTCGTAAAAGAAATTCGGACAACTTGGGGAGGTCCTCGCCGAATTGTCGTCCGGCAATATCAGCCTCCAACTTTCCCACTGAGAATGTCAGATGGACATCCTTCCAGTCCTTGTGGTCCATAGGCAGAGCCAGCGACAAGGGTTTACACTCCTCCAGGGAGGGGCAAGGCTTGCCGGCCTCGATTGCCTTTAGGACAGCCGCAAACCCTTTTTGTAAAAAGGGGAAGGCTCTATCAGAAGAGGACACAAAAGAAGGGAGCTTCTTGCTCAATGCTGCTACCTTCGAATTCGAGAAGCCCCTCTCTTTCATCGAGGATGAAAGTAGGGCTTGAGCCTTAGCATGGTCCATAATAATGACCTCTTTCGGCTCTGTCTCCTCCCTTGAAGCTGGTTCTTTTCTCAGCCGGACATAGCAGTCCGGATATGATGCCTTGCTGGGCCAGAATTCTACCTCCTCTAGGAGAACTGAACCCAGCTTATCCGAAATGACGATCTTACCAGTCGTCATTGGCATGTGCTCAGCATACCTCCATGGGTTAGCGTCTGAGCATATGGGAAGGTCTTTCACATTGAGCCTTTTCCGGGGCCCATGTGATTCTGCTAGGGACTGCATACGCAGTTCCATTGCAGCCGCCTTCTCCTGATTCTCCTTCTGCATTTGTTGGATCATTCCAACAATCGAAGAGAGGGCCTGTCCCAGTTCTACTGGGAGACCAGCGGATGTTGAGGGGATGGGCTCCGGCATCTGAACCGGAGTAGCCGACACCTCGTCGACCCCATCCTCTGCGACATCCGGGGTTTGAACTTGATCCTGACCTTCTGCCAGGAGGTCTTCTTCCAAACCTTCGTCCACATCAGACATCCTGTCACACAACTGGATGTCTTGCATCGCATCTGCGACTTCCTCGTCCACCTGGACTAGGTCTTGGGGGATCTCCTCTTGAGGCTGGGGAATCACTGCTTCAGCTGATGCCTGGGGAAAAAGATACGCCCTCATCTTCTCACTAGGAAGATAAGGGCCAGAGGTGTTCTTCTTGAAGCCCCTTACCCAAGTACAGAGCTTTTCCCTAGCTATATCCCTTGATTCCGTCGTTCTAGGGGAATCAAAAGCCTCAGTAATCAGGTTAGTGCATACAGTACATACCTGAGGGTCCCAATACTGGAGATCATCCTTGGAGACAGCGCATGCTGCGTGTCTCCTACAACACTCATGTCCGCAGAGGTTCCTGCTACGGACATTGCAGAAAACATTTCCGCACTTCGGAGGGTCCTCCTGTAAAGAGAAAAAATTTCCATGAGTATCAAGTGAACTATGTATCACTGGATATGCATAGTATAGCATAACAATTCATAAAGGAAAGACACACACTTGTGTTTCCCTCACAACCCATTGTTGCAGCTTTCCAGATAATAAAATCAAAATTGGTTTATCTCTACTAGAGTAACCAATGCAAGGTTTCCAGAGGAAACAGGTGGAGCTCACACCTAGGCAATGATTTTAAAATCCTGGATAATAGACGGGGAAGACTCTGCTTCCTGTCTGAGGGCAACAGCAAAGGGCTGTGCAAGAAAACACAATAGTGTTAGAAGATACAGTGCTGTACCTAAGCTTTTACTATAGTTTTCTTCTTACTGTATATGCTATACAGAAGAATACTAGTACAGTATAGGAGGATGTGTGCCGGCCTGCCTTTGCTGGCCGGCACACACCACAATTAGCTTTAAAGTATACTACTTAACAGCTATAGGGCGGCAGCCTTCTGGTTCAAATGCCTGTGCCGGCGGCAGTAGCTGCCGGCCAGCAACAGCCAGTGTTGGCCGGCAATGATTGCCGGCCAGTAACTACACAAGGTAGTACCTAGCTGCCGGCCACACTCTTGGTGACCGGCAGACAAGGACTGACATAAGCCGGCCGGCAAAGGTACAAGACCAATGCCAGCCGGCAGCAAAAGAACCAGAAGACTACACCTGCCCGGCTGTCTGCCTCATAGGCCGGCAGCCGGGACAGGTACAGCACTAGAAGAAAATAGAATGGATGCCGGGATAAGAGAGTACACGACCCCCCAAGCCCGGCAACCGAAAGAGTGCATATAAGGAAGGGGAGAAACTTAATTCAGGCTTCCTTGACCAATGCCATCCGGCTCTGTCGGCAGGCATGGATGAGGGACCAAGAGAGGTCCGGGCAGCACTCGAAAACATAAGACCCTTGCCGGCCAGCATCTCAGCCGGCCGGCAATGGCCTTAGTCAATTCCACATCCCAACCTATACTAGGTCCAGAAGTAGAATGACGTACAGTACAGTAATACCCCTGCCGGCCAGCTCTGCCGGCCGGCAGGGTACAGTACAGTAATGGCAAGGCCATTACGGAGATAGAGGGGGAAGGGACAAAAGGGTCCTGCCAACCTTGCTTTAGTGACAGATCACCCGCAGCCAAGAACTCTGTCTTAGCCTAAGGGAGATCTAAGGGAAAGGGCCAGCAATACTTGCCAGCTTCCAAAGCACCAAAGCAAGGAAGGCGTTGCTATTCCCAAGGGAAGATTTTATCCTCCCCAAGAACAGCAACAGGACTTTAGTCTGGTCGATCACAAAGGGAGGAATCATACTACAGAAACCTTCGATAGTGACCTAAGGGAGCTAAGCTCCCTTTAAAAGTGTTAGGTCAGCGAGGGGAACTCTGCCCCAAGCCAGACAACACGGACCAGACTAAAAAACTCTGTTGTTCTGTCCCTCTTTGAACCAGACTTTGCTGGAACAGGAAGGTACAGTAACACCCTAGTATAGTTTTATCGAAAATAAATTCGGAAAAAACCACTTAGGGATAAGCCCAAGGCTTAAACAGAGGGAAAGGGATTGCATACCTTCTCCGAAGAAAAGAAAGCAACCGGGGAGAATAATAAAGTATACTAAGGCTCCATAAGCAATTAACCTAGGCACCAAGAGAATCGATTACCTAATTCACCGAAACTCTCACGTATACAATCTTGGAAATATTCCACACAGTCTAAATTGTATAAAATATAGCCTAAAGCTTTAATAAACTTTTAATTACACTCGGAAAAACCAAAATCATGCATTAAGTACTAGGACCAAACGACTAGGCTACATGGCCTAGCGTAGGCCAGAATGGCGAATACTTCGCCAAATAATACTAAGCACGAAAGGAAATCCTATGTAACGCTAAATAGCTAAAATTTATTAAGCAAAACAACCAGGAATGTCACTCTGACTAACTAATTTATACCTAGCGAGTGACAGTGTCCAGGACACCTCTGGTAGGCTACGGCTCTTGTATCAAAGATTAATCCTATTAATCACTAAATATTTTACCAAGAGCCTACATTTATACATAACAGACACTATACTCAACTTATCCGAGGCCAACGAAGACGGAGAAGCCATGAAAAGCTGAATAAATCCAAGATTTGCGAGAAAAACAGGAAAAAACACCGAGTTGTTAAGCTACGCAAAAAGGAATACAGATGGCGCCAGGATTGGCGCCAGGCACGCATACGAATCGGGGGATTGGGAGGCCTTGGGAGCGGCTCCCCCCTTTTTCTTCCCGAATTCGTATCTCGTCAATCTCCCTCTTACGAGACGAATCTCTATTTAGGTAGTAGATTGCCATGTGACGTGTCTAGAATACGTCCTCTGATATGTCGCGATATCCCTTTTACGAGGGATACTCGCTCCAGGAGTTAGAATTCTGGTACCTTAAGGTAAATTCTCTGGGAATATCGCCGTAGTTGTAATATACCCTAGGAAGCTACCCTATAGGAACTTCCATCAGGACGACATGGCTTGAGCCCAAAAATATATATATATATATATATATATATATATATATATATATATATATATATATATATATATATATATATATATATATATATATATATATAAAGATGTATAAATATAAGTACACACACACACACACACACACACACACATATATATATATATATATATATATATATATATATATATATATATATATATATATATATATATATATATATATATATGTGTGTGTGTGTGTGTGTGTGTGTGTGTGTGTGTGTGTATATATATATATTTATATAAATAAATAAATAAAAATATATATATATATATATATATATATATATATATATATATATATATATATATATATATATATATATATATATATATATATATATATATATATATATATATATATATATATATATATATATATATATATATACTGTATATATATATATATATATATATATATATATATATATATATATATATATATATATATATATATATATATATATATATATATGTGTGTGTGTGTGTGTGTGTGTGTGTGTGTGTGTGTGTGTATTTTTTGTGCGTATATATATACATATCTCTCGCATAATGTTTCTTTTTCACTCCTCTAATCTTGATATTGCATAGTAATACTTTCTATGATTGTTAGTTTGCGACAGCATTATTGGACAAGACACTTTAAAATAATGGCTCATTTTGCAAAATATGTCCTATATATAATTGACGCAAAGGTGAAAAATTTAAAGAGTAGGAAAGATGGTTCTCTTCAGGTAAATGGTTACCATCACCCATCACTTGAAACTAGTGGATGTTAAAAAACAGACACTAGTAAGAAACATACCATGATTGATAATATTACTTAATCACTTTCCTCTATCTATATTTTTTTTTTTTTCAGGATCATGAAACGGGTAATATATTACCCAATTTTCTAACAATTATTCACAAATCAATTCTAAACATAAAAAGGAAGAACAACTGTACTACGCATATAACAATTATTTCCAGCATATGATCTGTTTCTTTAATAAGATATGGTAAAGTTTTAAAGTACCATCGTTTAAACAGAAAGAGATCAGTTAGTAAGTAAATAAGCAAGTAGAGTGCTAGTTAAAGGCAATACAAGTTGGGACTGGATTCAAATGGACCAGAACTGATTCATGATGGGTTCAAAAGTATGAGGTAATGTTGATGAAATGGCAGCAGACTCGCCCGCAGATATTTGGTATCTTTCGATGTTTTGATACTTGATGAACGGAATTGAACGAATTAGCTTCAAACGGATGAACACACTACAATTATTTCTTTCAGTTAGCAAAGGTGTCTCAATATTCTTCATAAATCAATAAAAAAAGATATTTCGATTCCATTTTACGACTTATTCAATGTTAATTTGATGAATAAGAAAAGAAACATTTTGAATGTTCTATCATTGCTGTAACTATACAATCATACAAAGCTAAATATGATGAATTTACGCGCAATTGCATACTCACTATTACCTAAATATGTATATTTTATTATTTAACTTCTAATTATTGTTCACGAAATAATTCTTAAAGCAAATAGTAAGGACAACTTTAACACGTAAATTCCATTGAATGTTCTATCATCGCTGTAACTATACAATCACACAAAGCTAAATATGATGAATTTACGCACAATTGCATACTCACTATTACCTAAATATGTATATTTTATTATTTAACTTCTAATTATTGTTCACGAATCAATTCTTAAAGCAAATAGTAAGGACAACTTTAACACGTAAATTCCACAAAACCATTTTACGCTAACGTTCTGTCCCTTTAACGAAAGCTATGATGAACCATCGTTTAAAGAGAAGATGATCAGCTAGTTAGAAAATGGAGTGACAGTTAACAACATAAATTGGATCTGGATTCAAGCAAACAATAATTGATTCATAACGATTTCAAAGGTATGGGGTTGTACCATCCGTGTGTCACACGATCGTCCATAGTAACGACATTTCTCTTTTTTTGTATATATCCATTGTATCTTCACTCTCCACTCACACTGACACCAATTTGCATCAACCTATCTGCTTTTTTTATTGTTAACTGTTTACAGAACCGGTTGCCGGTTGGACAAGAAATAGCCTGTTGTATTTTGTGACCTTCTTGCCGGGATTTGGTGTGTATATAAACTCGATGTTCAGTAATAAAGTTACTCTGTTGCTTAGGAGTCACAACCTACTCTTTGCCCGTGACAGGGTACTCTTGATGAAATGACAACAGACTCTCACCCGCAGATATATGGTATCCTTAAAGGTTTTGATGCTTTATGGAAAGAATTAAAAGAATTGATTTCAAATGAATAAACATGATACAATTATTTCATGCATGAAGCAAAGATGTTTTGATATTCTTCACAGATCGATATAAAAAAGATATTTTGAATTCCGTTGTCCGTCAACGATATTGATGCAATTTACCACTTATTCAATGTTAATTTGATGAATGCAAAAAATAAAAATTTGAATATACAATAATCAGTGTAACTATTTAACCATACAAAGGCAAATATGTTGGATTTGCACACAAATACATACTTACTTTTAATTTGTGACGGCCAAGAGTGGTTTATACTAAGAAGGCCGGATGAAAGAAACTGAATAACTTTATTACAGAACATCGGTTTATATATACATCAAGTCCAGGTAAGAAGGACATAAAAACATAACAGGCAATTTCATGTTCAACCGACAATCGTTTCTGTTACCAGTTAACGATGAGAAAAACGGACATGTTTATCCAAGTAACTGTCAGTGTGCGGGGAGAGTGAAGATACAAAGGATATTATGTACAAAAAAAAAAAAAAGAAATGTCGTTACTATGTACGATCATGTGACACCCACTTGGTATATGGCTCCCCCCCCCCTCTAAAAATGATGTACTGTACATGTTAAATAGGTCGTCGTGAGCTAGAGAGGCGAACTCTAGGTGGGTCATCTGGCAGGAGATATGCAGGTTTTAGCCGATCAATGGAGACCCTGGCTTTTTTAACACAAATGTTTAGTAGGAATGCTTTCGGACTGCGTCGGACCACAAGCAAAGGGCTCGTGTAAGAGGGCGTTAGCGGTGGCTTGCTAGTGTTGTTGCGTAGGAAGACGTGCATTGCAGAGTGCAAGTCTGTCGGTATTTGATGCTTCGCTGGGGGCTTGTAAGTCTGGCGGTATGGAGTAAATCTTCCCCCGACGTGACGTATGCGCTGGAGATTGTCGGAGGAGGTAGCAAAAAGAAAACATTCAGCAAGGACGACAAACTTGTCGCCATAAACCATTTCAGGTACCGCGACGTTCAGAGCATCTTTAGGAGTGGTGCTTAGTCTCTAGAGGACCCAGGGAAGCTGAGTTAACCATTTGGAATCCTAGCAGCGGGACATCAAAGCTGTTTGAGGGTGCGATGAAAATGTTCAACTATTCTATTGGCAGCGGGGTTGCAAGCAGTTGTCTGATGCCCAGGAGATTCGCTAATGATGTCTACCATTGAGAGGTAAAAGTGGTACACGTGTCAGAAGTAATATTCTCAAGCATACCATATCTTGCAATCCATCCTGAGAGTAAGGCAGATGTACATGAGGCGGAGGTGGCATTTTCCTTGGGAATGGCTTCAGGCCAACGAGTGGAGCAGTCGATGATGGTAAACAGGTAACGATGTCTTTGTAATATGGGTAGGGGGCCTACAACGTCAACGTGAATGTGGGCAAAACAACGCTAAGGTTGTGGAAAGGAGCCCATTCCTGAATCTGTGTCTCAATGTACTTTGGACGTTTGGCAAGAAGTACAGGCGGGGACCATATCCTTAGCATCCTTTGAAATGCCGTAACAAATGAACTTTGTCCTCAGCAGTTGTGCAGTAGAATGGCATGAGGGATGTGAAAGGCCGTAAATGAAATTAAACACCTGTCGGCGCATGGAAGCAGGAATCCAAGGTCGTGGTCTACCAGTGCTTACGTCACAGAGGAGGGTGGTGTTAGAGTCGTCAAGGGGGATGTCTTCCCAACAGAGGGATATGCTGGATGTCTTATATGCTTGCTTGATACTCTGGATCCTGTCGTTTGGCTTCAGCCAATGCATTGTAATCCAATCCCAGTTGAACGGCAGCCAACTTGTTTCTTGAAAGGCCATCGGCAATGGGATTAATTTTCCCAGGGACGTGTTGAAGGGTGCAATTGTATTCAGTCACGGTGGAGAGATGTCGGCGTTGACGGGCGGATCAGGCATCAGACTGTCGAGTGAAGGTGTATACAAGAGGCATGTGGTCTGTGTGAATGACGAAAGGTGTACCTTCTAAGAAATGGCAAAAGTGGTGGACAGCCAAGTGCACCGCCAGCAATTCTCGATCGAAGGGAGAATAACCAGATTTTGACTTGGACTGTTTTCTGCTGAAGAAGGCCAAAGGGCGGAGCGAGCCGTTGACCACCTGTTTGAGTACTGCACCAATAGCGACGTAGCTGAGATCGGTGGAGAGAAGTAGAGGGGCATGTGGGATGGGAAAAGTGAGAGCAGTAGCAGTTGATAGGGCATTCTTTGCATTGCAGAAGGCCGCTTTTTTAAAGGAACTCCACTTCTGGTCTTTTGGCTTCCCTGGATAGGTACGCTCCTTGGACACCCCTTTAAGGGTATACTCGGACGCGAGCGACCCCGACGCCAAAAAAAATTCCTGAAAAATCAGTTTTTGCAGTAACCTCCTTTTTTTTATTTGCCAAAAAAAACTTCAAAGAATGCTTAAAAAAACTGTAAAGATAAATACTACTCATGTGCAGAAAAACTATTTATTATAAATATTTTAAAAAATTAAGTAGAAAAGAAAAAAGACCTTACATAAAAATTTATAAAAAAAAAAAGTTTATACATATATACACGAATCCTTTTAGGAATTGATTCTTGAATGTTTAGGACACATCTTGATGTATTTTGGATGAAGTCAGACCCATGGAGGTGAAGATCTGAAATGAGAAAAAAAGGGTAACTTTTTTTGGCCAAAAAAATTTGTCCAAATTTCATGAATTTTTTTGGGTACCCAAATGAAATAGGAAGTGGCTATTTTTTTTAGGGAATAAATATATGTTATCCTAAAATAGAAATATGTAAAAAAATCTTCATTATTTTGTAAATTACATTTATATTAGGGGCCATATCTAAAGGTAATTTTTTGAGTACTTAGAAATTTCGTAAAAAAATACATATATTTAATATATAATATGATATTTATGCAGGTAAAAATATACCAAAATATCACAAATTCTATAGGAAACAAGAATATATATATATATATATATATAGGGCAACTTACGCTTCGGATATGTCCACAAAATGGCCGCCAACCACACTGACTCAGACTCCCTAATCTGCCACTTGGAATGTAGGAAGGGTATGTATATTTCAAGGTGTTATTTACTAATCTAATTATTCTTGGATATGCATAAAAATTGTATGGTGGGTTGCTGGATAATTGTCGATTATTTTACGACTATAAAATTAAAATTCTGACCCAAAAAAATTTTTTTGAAGGGAAATAAAATCGAAAAAAAAATGTAAAACAATATAATATTTTAGCTAAAAAAAATTGATGATATTCAATCAAAAAAGAAGTAAACAAAATTTTCCGACAAATAAACATCTAGAGGAATCATTACTCTGTGATAGGTCCTTAGTACGTAGTAATTTTGAAAGAAATGGGAAAAAAAAAAAAAGTGGCAATCGCAGGAAAATCGAACACATACCTATATATACGCCATATCTGGCTAAAAATAAACATAGGCATGGGTAGCCAGATCATCTAGAAACACTTTCCAACACTATAAAAATACAAGTTTTGCTACACTACTTGCCAATTCCTTATGGTAACATGACTAAGAAAAAAAATTCAAAACAAATAAAAAGGGGCACTCGCGGAAAAATGGCCATTCTAATATACGGCATTTCAGAAAAATAAAAAATTTCAGCCACGTGCTAGGCAAACCATCAAAGTACATTTTTCGACAAATAAACATATATATGAATCATTCATTACTCTGTGATAGTTCCTTAATACGTAGTAATTTTGAAAGAAATGGGAAAAAACGAAAAAATGGCAATCACAGGAAAGTCGAACACATACCTATATATACGCCATATCTGGCTAAAAAAAAGATAGGCATGGGTAGCAAGATCATCTAGAAACACTTTCTAACACTATAAAATTATAAGTTTTGCGACACTACTTGGCAATTCCTTACGGTAACATAACTCAGCAAAAAAATGCAAAACTAATAAAAAGGGGCACTCGCGGAAAAATGGCCATTCTAATATACGGCATTTCAGAAAAAAAAAAATTTCAGCCACGTGCTAGGCAAACCATCAAGGTACATTTTCCGACAAATAAACATATAAATGAATCATTCATTACTCTGCGATAGTTCCTTAGTACGTAGTAATTTTGAAAGAAATGGGAAACAACGAAAAAATGGCAATCACAGGAAAATCGAACACATACCTATATATACGCCATATCTGGCTAAAAAAAAAGATAGGCATGGGTAGCCAGATCATCTAGAAACACTTTCCAACACTATAAAAATATAAGTTTTGCGACACTTCTTGCCAATTCCTTACGGTAACATGACTAAACAAAAAAATGAAAAACCAATAAAAAGGGGCACTCGGGGAAAAATGGACAACATTTTATTATACGCATTTCAGAAAAAAAAATTTCAGCCACGTGCTAGACAAACCATCAAGGCACCTTTTCCGACAAATAAACATCTAAATGAATCATTACTCTGTGATAGTTCCTTAGTACGTAGTAATTTTGAAAGAAATGGGAAAAAAAACGAAAATATGGTAATCACAGGAAAATCGAACACATACCTATATATACGCTATATCTGGCTAAAAAAAAGATAGGCATGGGTAGCCAGATCATCTAGAAACACTTTCCAACACTATAAAAATATAAGTTTTGCGACACTACTTGCCAATTCCTTACGGTAACATGATTAAGCCAAAAAATGCAAAACAAATAAAAAGGGGCACTCGCAGAAAAATGCCCAACATTCTAATATACGGCATCTCAGATAAAAAAAAAAGACATGCACGTGTTAGCCCAACCATCAAGGCACACTTTCTAACACATAAACATGAAAAAAAATCAATAATATACGGCAATTCCTTACTACGTAGAAAATTTTTACAAATATTGAAAAAAACAGGAATTGGCAACCACAGTTAAATACCCAATATACCAATAACTACGTCGTATCTGACAAAAACAAAGTCACGCATGGGTAGCCAGATCATCTAGACACACTTTCCAACACTAAAAAAGCAAAAGTTTTACGACACTATTTGGCAATATTTACGAAAAAATGACTTGACAAAAAAATGAAAAAAAATGAAAAAGGCGTTCTCGCGGTAAAATGCCCAACATTCTAATATACGGCATCTCAGATAAAAAAAAAGACACGCACGTGTTAGCCCAACCATCAAGGCACACTTTCTAACACATAAACATGAAAAAAAATCAATAATATACGGCAATTCCTTACTACGTAGTAAATTTTTACAAATATTGAAAAAAGAAACAGAAATTGGCAACCGCAGTTAAATACCCAATATACCAATAACTACGTCGTATCTGACAAAAACAAAGTCACGCATGGGTAGCCAGATCATCTAGACACACTTTCCAACACTAAAAAAGCAAAAGTTTTACGACACTATTTGGCAATATCTTACGGAAAAATGACTTGGCAAAAAAATTAGAAAAAATGAAAAAGGGGCACTCGCGGTAAAATGGTCCTCGTAGTGATGAACGACATTTTAACTAAAAAAAAAATCATGTACATGGTAGCCAAACAATCCACCAAGACTTTCCACAACTGATAACCTATACAAGTTGCACCATTCTACGATAATTTCATAATACGTAATAACTTTGATAATTATGCAAATTACCTTAGAAGGGTAAACTCGGTCGCGCTCGACCCCGACGCGTCTCAGAAATCGGGAAGGAGTACAGCTACAGCAATGCACATCTTGACACTACTAGAGCGTGTAGGCGAGACACCTACTGCAGGTCGATCACCCACAAATTTAGTCACGGGGTGAGTCACGTGAGAAAAACCTGTTTTTTTTGACACTCGGGGTCGCGGGTTAAGGGAGGCGTAGAGGGTGAGCAAGAGTGGCAGCAATGGCTGGCAGAAAACGGTGATAATAGTTGATCATGCCCAAGAATTCCTGCAGAGCTTTGACGGTCGAGGGCGTGGAGAAGTTCTGAACGGCTGCTACCTTCTCAGGGAGGGGATGTACTCCTTCAGGAGTGACGCGGTGCGGTGCCCAAAGGTACACTTGTCATACCGGACTACAAGGCCATTTTGTTGCAGGCGGTCGAGCATGATGCACAGGTGACGGAGGTGTTCCTCTTTTGAGGAAGAGAACATAAATATGTCGTACACATAACATACACAGAAGGGGAGGTCCCCTAAGATGCCCTCCATGAGACGTTGAAAAGTGGCCCCAGCATTACGAAGCCAAAACAGGAGTAATTGAAGCTGTATGTACCAAATGAAGTGATGATGGCAGTCTTGGAGATGTCTTCTGAGTTCATAGGCACCTGATAATACCCCATCAGGAGGTCGAGCATGGAAAAAACCTTCGCTTTGTGCAGGTAAGAGGTCACGTCGCGATGTTCGGGAGGAAGAAGTGATCCGGTTCTGTTTGCATGTTCAGGAGGGAGCCCTCTTTCTTCAGAACGATGTGTAAGGGTGAAGACCATGGGCTAGAGGCCTTTTGGTGCCAGACGTCTGAATTTTGCGAAGACTAGGGGTCCCGTCATCTTAATATGGTAATAAATACCATGCTTGGCAGGCGCCGTGGGCATTTGGCGAAGTACTGGACGGAAAATTCTGTGTGCGACATGAGGAGAGCGAGGTTGGAGGTGGGGGAGGCATTGAAGATGTGTCCATAAGTACGAGTCTACATTGCCCAATCATTGGTGGAAAACCGCATCAAGGATTGGCAAAGTGATGTCCGCAACGAGAAACTTTCAATTAAATTAACCATTTCCAAACGATAATGTGAGGTTCTCATAACTGTAGGTGAGTATCGCTGATCCGTAGGCAGCTACCAGTCGGACGTCTGTAGATGTAGATAGACTACGTCATGTCCTGAAGAGTTCCCTTGGCAAAAGAGAACGACAATCACCCGTGTCTATCAAAAATCGCATGCCCGTTCCTGCATCCTGTAAAAAGAAAAGATTAGAAACATGGGAGGCCATCGCCACGAGCGATGGCCTACTTACACGATATTTGGCTACTGACAATACTTGGTACATTTCTTCGCAGCTGCCCTGAATCTGTAGTGGTAGTAGCAAAACTGCGGCCGTAAGTGGCTGTAGAAGTCGTTGGTTGGGGCACGAGCGAGTGGTGGGTGATGATTGTCTTGTTGCTGCTCTGGTACGTCACGGGGTAGGCGTATACTGTATATCCTACGGCATTCAAGTCAGCTTCGGTAGACTTTGAATAGGCGTCCTCTTCATCAAGATTGGAGGCATTGATGGAGATCATGAAGGTCGTGAAGTGGCTGTCCATAAGGGCGTCGGCTTTGGTCATCAAGTCCTATATGGGTAATCTTTAGAAATCGGGTATGGCAGCGCGCACAGGTTCGGGTAAACGGCGTACCCAAAGGGCACAAAGAAGGTTCACCTCACGAGGAGAGCCGTCTGCGGCAGGTTGCAGGCGAGCGATACTGGTCATTTCCCTGAGGGCGAGCGAAGCCCTTTGGTCGCCCAACGGTTGTTGAGAAAACTGAAAAAGCTTTGCTATACGGGCAGCTGGCAACGACGAGTACTGCTGCAGAAGGTATGTTTTGAGGGCGTCATACGCTATTGGAGTGTCTCCTTGTTCACAAAGACAGTCTGATATGTCTAGGTAGGTTTACGCGAGAACATAATCTGCATTGGTGGTTGAGTGAGTCACGCCCTTGATGGGGAACTGGACTTCTGCCCGCCAACTTCCGTGGAGTCCTCCGTAGTACTATTGAAAGCGGGAGGAGTGAGTCGACTTTCGGGGTCACCAATTTGACGGGCCGAGAGAGGCTCTGACTAAGAAGGCAGAGCATCTGAGTAACTTTATTACAGAACATTGGTTTATATATACATCAAGTCTAGGAAAAAAGACATAAAACCATAACTGGCAATTTCATGTTCAACCAACAACCGTTTCTGTTAACAGTTAACGGTGAGAAAAAAAAGACATGTTTGTTCAGGTCCCTATCAGTGCGAGGGGAGAGCGAAGATACAAAGGATATTATGTAAAAAAAAATAAATGTTGTTACTATGTACGATCGTGTGATACACGCTTGGTACAACGTAGATATCTATATTTTTGTATTTAAATTCGTGCTTGTAGGAAAGACAGAAATGTTGCACATAGAAAATCTGTGGCGTCACGCTTGCATTTGCAAAATCACTTGCAACATAACCAAAAAGTCCTTTTTTACAATTACAGTTTAATAAAAGAATACTAGCTGGAGGCGGATTTATTCTTTATTTCTTAAAGATATATCATAGAACATCATTTCACCAAATATCCTCGTTTTCTTGATATGATAAAATTTAAAAACGAGTTCACTCTGAAGAAATCGAGGCATTAGAAATCATTTTGAACGTCTCTTGATTGGTAGAATTTATAATAATGGATGTTGCACAGCAGGATGTAACTTCCTGTTTCGTGGAATACTCAAATAAGCATCTCGTGATTTTTTTTCCCCGAGCTGGTCAGATTTCCTACCAATATTTGAATAAATAATACCAGTTTTCTCTTTATCTTTGCCTATGGGTTTCAACCAAATAAAAAAAAAAAAACTGCATTTGTTACAATAGATTAGCTTAAAAGTTGTAGCAGTAGGAGAGTATGGCTCATTTAGCAAACTATGGAGTAATATATGTTCTAGTTTAGCAAACATAAGCTGAGCTAGAATAGTTTTCACCTTGTGTTTGAGATTAAGAGTTATGATGATTAGTTCAGAATACTTTAGTATATATAGCAAATCAGTTTTTTGCAACCTTTGATGATTTTTATCACCACCTTAGTGCATTTCAACAACACATTACTAAAAAATATGCGAACTCATTTTATTTATCACTGCAATTAGTCTTTTTTATAACCAAAGAATTGGAAAGACTATAGGCCTCGTTTGAGATATTTCTAATATCTGAATAATATTTCCATTATAAATGAATAAAAAAAAACCTGATGGAAAATATCTTGCTAAAAAAAAAAAGCATTATATTCTACGAAACACAACTTATACTGAATCAATTAAACGTATGTTGAAACTCATTTCAAAATAATTCCGGGAAAATATGAAGTTATGAATTTTCATCTGAAAGAAAGAATTATTCAACTAGTAACTTGATTTACTATACTGACACACTGGTTTGTCTTCACATAAACAGGATTATAAGATGTTGTATATATAATCTACTAATGTTTAGTTTATCAACATATTTGTTATAATGAGTAATTCAGAACTGTTGTTTACATGAATTCCTTCACCTGATTTACATCTCACCTCATTTGATAAAAGAATAGAGCCTAAGACCAAACAACTAAAGAAAAAGTATCAATCCGAGTTCTGAGAACAAAGAGTCATATACCACCAACAGTGAAACATTTCAGAGAATATTTTAATCTCGTAACCAATTAACTAAATCCTGTTAATTTACTTGGCCGCCGTACCAAATCCCGCTGGAAAAGGAATAGGATTTTATTCCAGGTATTACAAAAAAACTGAAAACATTAATCAGAACTCTGAAATGATTGACATTTGATTACTCCAATATTGAAACTGTTGTTGTTTGCTGATTCACACCGGAGTGGCCGTACCATAGGCTATATGTATAAACATTGAAACCAATCCTAATAATCAACGAATGCACTTTAAAATACGTAACGGAAACTATTTCTAAAAACAGTAACGGAAAAGAGTTAGTTTAGTATTCGTTTTAACTATAAAACAGAACTTGTTTTACCTTCCATCTTAATACATATTTTAGAAATTTTTACCTAAAATTAAAACATTTTAGGAAAAATATCGACTCTACGTTTAGTCATAGGTTTATATTGAAAATATATTAACAAAACTCCTTGATGAAACATATTTAACAAAATACTTGATTGTATATTTTACAAATTCTTCTTCTATAAAGCGTGTAATTTACATAAGAAACTTTATAAATGATGCAAGGAAGGCAGGAGAAAATAAAAGATAGGTGGAGGAACGGTTGATGGGTATGTTGATTGAAATATCCCTTATTATTCATACGAAGGTAAGAAATGTGGTTGGAGTTGTGGACAAGTCTTTATTTTGTTTATACAGCAAAGTAATGGCTAGAAAGTAGAAAAAGTAGGATTATAAGTAGAAGTTGTAGTAAAGGTAGCAAAATCGGAAGAATTGAGAGAAATCTCATTTTGATTGACATTATATTAGGAACAGAGAATGATAGGATGGGAAAATTAATATTTAATGCACATTGTCTCCAGGGAAGAGGTAAAGGGAAACAATAGTTGTGCATTAATAGATGTAAACGGTAAGGGAGGGGAAGGTCATCAATCTCCAAAAAGCACTGTAGGGTACAGAAGATTAAGATAAATTATAGTTATACATTATTTGTTGGATTTTTCATGATCTTTAACTGAGCATCAATTCACACACACACACACACGCGGTCACACTCACACACACACACACGCACACACACACACACACACACACATATATATATATATATATATATATATATATATATATATATATATATATATATATATATATATATATATATATGTGTGTGTGTGTATATATATATATATATATATATATATATATATATATATATATATATATATATATATATATATATATATATATATATATATATATGTGTGTGTGTGTGTATATATATATATATATATATATATATATATATATATATATATATATATATATATATATATATATATATATATATATATATTCAGATTTGCTAGGACAAGGAGTTTGATATCAAATTCAGTGTTAGGAGATTCATAAAAAAAATGGGAGAATATATATTGTGAAGGCGAGAAAAGGTTTCTTTACATGGTGACATTCATACTATTTTGGATGATTTGAGCATAAAAAAATCAAGGGAATTAAATCTATTTATAGAGATTAATTAAAAAATGTGAGTAGAGAAGAGGTGAGGAAATCATTATGAATGCCGTATAGATGGTTTGAAAGAGTTTTAGCGTAGAATGGCTTTAATATCCAGGAACATGAGAGTTCATCTTAAATAAAAGTTAATTGCCCAATTTCTGTAGATGAAGTTGACATATGTATAAATTCATATATATATATATATATATATATATATATATATATATATATATATATATATATATATATATATATATATATATATATATATATATATATATATATATATATATATATATATATATTTATTTATTTATCATTATATGATTATGGGTCCCTGGTCTGGCGGTTAAAAATATATTGTAATAAGGCTCTTGAATGAAAACCAAACCTACAATATTATATATACTACGACTAGCAAGTTAATTAACCTCTCTAATTCCAAACTCCCTTGTTTGCTCTAACATTAAAACTGCTACACTTTGAAATAATAATACACAAATTATTAGACAGTTAAATAACTCCCAGACAGCAATATATAAAACACGGAATATCGAAAGGTCTCTTAAGTAGACAAAAAAAAAAATAGGTATTTACTCTTTAGTGTTATTTACATCTTAATGTGGTTCTTAATAGGATAGGATTTGGATCTAATTCTAAATGATTGTGAATGGAATAATAGACATTTTACAAAAAATTATATATTCAATATAAATAACAACACTTTGAAAAGAATTTACATAAAAAAAGGATAGATAACTTGGATTATTAAGTCTGAACAAAACTTAGATTAAGACAAAAATGATACTATATGAAAATTTAATATGAACCTTACTTCAACTATTTAATCTGAATAAACCTTTGACTAAGACAAAAGAAATAATGCAATGAAAATTATGCAAAAGCTTGAAATTAAATTGGAATAATACAATTTTCAAGTTTGACACTTAATGAAAAATAGATAGCCAGACCACAATACAAAATCTAACCTTCCTACAGGGCCATTTACAAAACTTTACAAAATGCCAACACTCACACTAATGCAATGAATTCATAATCACTGTTTCGTCTTATGTATCTATTGAACACACGATTTGCTTTGGGACACAGAGTCACATAAGAGGACACACTAAACGTACAGAACATTTTCAAAAACAATACACTGGGTTTGCTTCCAGAAACTTCACAACGAACAGGGAAGCGTGGTGGGCCAAGCAAAAGGCTAGAGTGTCTAGGTATTGCTCTCCTGAACACTACTTACGCCAAGCCAGATGGCTTTCTCAGTAAGCTAGCTTCGCCCCCCCCCCCCTTTGTCCCAGAAATGAAAAAAAAGATAACATCCTACCAGTAGGGCCTTTGTGACGTTTCTAAAGCATGTTAATCCAGGAGCCAAGGGGTGTTTGCATCCATTTTAGGTCCACAAAATTACCCACCTGATTTTGATAGTGGACAACCTTGGACACATTTTTTAGCGAGGGTGTTTGTTCTGAAACCCGGCAGTAATGGAGATATTCACTAGTTTGTTAGAAATGCTCTGATACAAAATCGCTCCAAAAGTTAAGGGTACGGGAAATTAAAATCAACACAACATTGCCCACAATTAACCTATGGTTTTGTGTTGGTGCTTAAATTGAAGCTAGTTTAGTTATCTACAACATGAAAACAAGTTCAAGGTCATCAGATGAAAGTCAAGGTCACCAGAGGTCAAAGTGTGACGTAATTTTACTTATGCTTGAAATTAAGACTTTCTTTCATTTGAAGGCCAACAAAAAAACTCATGATGATATAACTGTTTATTTGAATGCACATCTGAATACCATATAATATTAGGTAATTTTAGAAAAAGAATTGAAGTCTCTAACACAAATAGTAGTCCTTTGAGGTTGAGTTGAAAATAGCGGAAATTGGCAAAATTTCTCAATTTCATCCCTTACCCACCTGTTTTGATAGTGGACCTCTTTGGACACAATTTTAGTTGGGGTGTTTGTTCTGAAACCCGGTAGTAATGAATATATTTACTAGTTTGTTAGAATTTGATTACTTTAATTCTGTAACAATTTGTAATTTTAACATTAATTTATCAAAAAAGCATTTTTAGCAAAAATATCTTAGCTAGTATCGTTGAATTATAATACCAAGGCAAAAATGTAAACCATACACTTTTAATATATGTGACCGATTAAGGGTTAATGCTCTTTTTTTTTTCTTTTCAGGACTGACGAGTACATAGGGACATCATCAAGTATGGCGGATATCCCAAGAAAACGGAGACGGACAGCTTCACTGATACCTAGCCAATCCACTGATCCTGTGTACAGAATAATCCAAAGCACATGTTACTGAGCATTCTCTCTCAAACATGACGCCACAGCTCATAAAATATAATAGAACATTACCTAAGTACTTGTTCATATCTCGCACGAATCCCTCAACATCCTCAAATATTTACGTAAGACTTCGTAACAAACACATGAAATAAAAAGTTAATTCTTAAAAATAACGTAAATTTACATATACTAACTTGAATAAGGAATACAATGAAATTCACGATGAAAGTCTTACGTAATTTACATAAAATACTTACATATACAGAAGAGGGGCTCATTTTAAGAGCTGGCTATCCATCCTATTCAATGCACAAATAAGATATAAATAAAATCATTAATAAACTACGATATGTACTCTACACTAAACCAGCTTCGTTATATATATATATATATATATATATATATATATATATATATATATATATATATATATATATATATATATATATATATATATATGTGTGTGTGTGTGTGTGTGTGTGTGTGTGTGTGTGTGTGTGTGTGTATGCATGTTTATGTGTGTTTTGTGTGTATCTGAGTGTTTGAAATAAGATAGAAAAAATTCTAAATAATAACATAGTTTTTTTAAGGATTAAGATCCTATATGAACACAAGAAAACTATTCCAAATTATTAATATAATTACAAATTCACAAGTTTTAGATATCTGACAAAACAAACATGGCTGTCACAGCCACAAACCCTTCCTCCTAATTACCATTGATTATCCACTTCTTGCTATGAAGGCTCCTTAATTGCAACGGATGAAAATAGTTTTAGATGAAGGACAACTCAAAAGAAAAGCAATTTGACGTGGTAAATAACTATACAAAGTTATAGGAATCAAACTGAATAAAGCTGATTTCACAACAGTTCTAACATTTAGGATTAATAGCGTCTGATTTACGTAAATTACAATCGAGAATTATCGAAAGCTGTTTATGTCCGCCCACGGTGGAACACAGAGTTTGACCTAGAATATCTAATCATATTAAATAAATCATATCGCAATAACAGATAATAGTCATATGTAATTTACGTTTGAGATGTGGTAAAGTATATTGTATAGATACTTTTTAAATAGGAATATATATATATATATATATATATATATATATATATATATATATATATATATATATATATATATATTTATACATATATACACACACACACACACACACACACACACATATATATATATATATATATATATATATATATATATATATATATATATATATATATATATATATATATATATATATATATATATATATATACATATATATATATATACATATATATATATATATATATATATATATATATATATATATATATATATATATATATATATATGTATTTTTTTAAGTCATATTTTATTTAATCCTCAAATGAATCATCCGCTATACAATATTTCAATGATATATATATACAGTATATATATATATATATATATATATATATATATATATATATATATATATATATATATATATATATATATATATATATATATATATATATATTATATAAATACACATGTAAGTCAAGTTTTATCCAATGTGAAGTTATGCACTAGAAATTATAAATTTTACCACTGTCTCATTTTTGTTGTTCATGTAATTTATGAAACACAGTGGTTATGATAAAGAAAGAATTATGATAGTGCTCTAGAACGCATTCAAATGAAAACCTACTCTTATAAATGGAATCTCAGTTTATAGTAATATCACCGGAGGCATTTGAACCATGCAATTTACAAACGATCGTTATACTGTTCGATCGGAGTGAATCAAGTCCTGAGGAAAAGATTTTAATACAATTCTGGAATCATACAAATTACAGCGCCATAAATCGATGGTCTGAAACTAACTATAGTCATTTATAGAACTATTCCAGAATCTTGATGGTTCTCGGTGCAAAATGATAATGAAGATAATCTAATGTAAATTAAATGACATTAAGGCTCCAGTCCAGACGAGGTTGGGGAAATTACGTATTGGGAAGAAATGCATACGTAGGAGGAGTTAAGGTCAGTTAACATAAAATTAGGAAACAAAAATTCCCGTGAAGACATTGATTCACGTTAAGGATGAATGCAAAAACTTTTTAACAAATATCCCTTCAAACCGCATTCTTTGCATAATATTGATGACCGTACCGTCCATTTCATAGGAGGATTAATTTCCTCATATCAGCATTTCTATCACATACGTGCTGAACGAGCAACTAAACTTATCCACATTGAGTTTTGAATCATCTTCCATGGCCCTGAGAAAATTCTTTATTGCAACGACAACATTTAAATCCCTCTACAATCCAGAAATATGCAAGCAAGCAAATATTTACTTGGAAAACTTCCACAAAATTAATCATATTAGGATGGAAATTTTTGTAATTCCTTCGGGCATGCAATCCGTATCTAAATAAATAGAAGCAAACTTTATATGAAAGGGTAAACCTATATTGTTAAAGAAAAATTAAATTTGCAGAATACTCCATTTCCTAGTCGATTATTACCATTTAGTAACAAATTATGAAATGGAGAAACCCACTTAAAAAAAATTAATTTTTTTAACGGTATAATCGAGAGTTGTAAAAGGTATTTTATCACTCTAATGTATATCCTAAAAAATCACAATTCTTTTCATACGAAGACCGTGAGTTGCAAAGGGTATTTTACTTTCCCAAAAAAAGGTTAAAATAATGAGTTTTGTTCCACAGAAATTTTTTAGCTATTCCAATTAGAAGTCATGAAAATACATAATTGTGAATTTAGATATTTCCATCAAAATTTAAATATATTCGCATTAAAAGGGTGAATAAAATATATATTTACTAGTCCGTCTTCTTTGTCTTAAATTTTAAAAACATTTGTTTTTTAATTTCTGAAGAGCGTGAATGGAACTAAATATATGATATAATTTTATTGTAATAGAAACTGAGATATAATCATGGTGTTTAATCCTATGAAATTCGAAAAGGATGATCTTTTGTTGTACACAGAATCAACTTAAACATAGTGGTAATTATGAACTATCAAATTGACCGCTGAAAGACAACACTGGCTAATGTGGGGATAATTTTTAGCTTCTGTTCTAATTATCAACTTAGTTTTATGGTAGTTTTGATAAAAACTCGTACTGCTAATAAACACATAGCTTTTCAACACTGTGAATGGCGTCCAAAGAGTAAACAATGATAATATGCTACATACTTAGATAAATCTGTGTTTATTGTCATTATATTTTCATAACAAATCCATCTCAAATAACATATGTTCTATGATTTAATAGATAATTAATGTCTGTTGAAATATACTTCCATATTCTATATATATATATATATATATATATATATATATATATATATATATATATATATATATATATATATATATATATATATATATATATATATATATATATATATATGTATATATACAAAGAGAGAGAGAGAGAGAGAGAGAGAGAGAGAGAGAGAGAGAGAGAGAGAGAGAGAGAGAGAGAGAGAGAGAGAGAGAGAGAGAGAGAGATTTATATATGCATATATATATATATATATATATATATATATATATATATATATATATATATATATATGATTTATATATTCATAGATATATATGTGTATATATATATATATATATATATATATATATATATATATATATATATATATATATATATATATTTATACATATATATAAATATGTGTATATATATATATATATATATATATATATATATATATATATATATATATATATATATATATATATATATGTGTGTGTATATATATATATATATATATATATATATATATATATATATATATATATATATATATATATATATATATATATATATATATATATGTATGCATACATACATACATGCATACATACATACATACATACATACATATATATATATATATATATATATATATATATATATATATATATATATATATATCCTTTTCCGGGTGTGAATAACTTAACGTGGTGAAAGGTTTGTTTACCGCAATGATCAGCAAAGATTTACTAATAGGGTCACCTATATTATGTTGGTTCGCTGTAAGCCAATAGAATAAAGTTTTCATCTATTAAGAACTTACAATCGCCAGCGTGGTGATGAAATCTGACCAAACCCCAGATGTGGATCCTAAAAAATGCATGTTTGAAGCCTTTGCCCTGAAGTGGACTAGACACTGCAGGATTTGTTGTTGTATATAACAGGTGGGTTCCTCTTGTAAATCATAATCTAACTAGAAATAAAATTATCAACCTGCAATCATCATTATTTGGAAGTTTTCGACATAACTTCTGTCATCTTTAGCCTACCTTCTATAATTACAATGTGAAAATTAATATAAATTTCCATAAATAGAGAATAATGAAGATAAACCTCTAAAAAATACTCAACTAGCTTTGAAATCGAACCAATCACATAAGATAAAACTACAAAAGATCTCATTACTTATACAACCTAGTTACCCGCACGAAACGACGAAGACCCATGCAAAGCAGCATCCTCGGCAGTCTAAATCGATTTTATAATTTCGTAGGGGTTCTTCAGAGTGTATTGATTTACTGTGAGTGGGGAGATCTTAGTGACTAATTGAAAATTATCACCTAAAGAAGAACGACTGATAACATAAGGATTGAACTTCAAATTTCCCCATTTTCGTATTTATTTTTATAGAAATTATTCAGCATTTGAAAAATCTTATCCATACTTAGACAAGGAGGTTCCACATGGAGACCATGGATGTGGCTTTTAATGAGGCATATAAGATATTGCACATAAAAAATTCTACAATTTCACACCTAAGAAAGTGTTTTCCTGTATTTTTATTTTTTTTCTAAAAAAAAAAAATACTGAAATTGTAATACTGGATAAACCTGATTATGTAAGAAAAATTGAAGATATTTTAAATTATACGATTAAGTTTAGAGAGATGATATCAGAGGACCCTTTATTTCTCAATTTTAGCATGGAAAATAAAATAAATCACAGAGTATGTAGGTGAAAGAAGGAAGGTATTTTGTTAGACGAAACAGCTTCAGCAATGATGGCAAGAACAACTTGGTATTATGCATGGTGCCCTAAAGATTCACTAAAGCGGAATTCTTCACAGACCATTTCTCTTAGCTATTGATACTTGGTCCTGTGACCTGTCCAAACTTCTAATCACTAAGCTCTCAGCTCTCAGAGAAAATGAATACACCCCGAAGAACAATTACAACTTTGTAGAGTTGATTGATTCTGTCGTGCATGCAAATAACTGTTATGCACAGTTTCGGCAGAGAAAGTTTATTCATAAATAGTCCTTTACAAAACACATTACAAATATTTCTTAAACAACTTTATCCATAACCCAGAAGGTATTTTTGAAGGTAAAAAAAAAATAAAAAAAGATAAAAAACATTATTAGAACTAGCTACCACTACATTCACATTCTTGTCTAATGATAGGTTATATGAGCAGGTACTGTAAATTTAGTGGCAATGAGATCGCAGTGTAGACCAAATTCAACAAATATATTTTTGTTATTGTGAAGGGAAATGTATGAGTGATTGTCCTATTGAATTTGAACCAGGTCACAGCCAAAGACTTTCAAAATTAACATAACAAAAACTAATTTCTATCTAAAGATGCTACAAGGTTAGTTTCAGGAGGAATAAAATTCTTTAAAGTCATTGATTATGAACAACGGGTTCCCTCTGAACCTCTATTATAATCAAGTTAAGCAGCTTTTGGGTAATTTTACTGTCAAAATTTACTAATTCAAACAGTCAACAAGAAAAAATTGTTTCTTTTCCGTACTATAGAGAATAAAACCAGAGGTTATGAGTGTTGCGTGGAAGTGTTATCCCCATATAGATTCAAAACTTATATTTTTGCAAACAATTAAAGTAATGTACTCCCTTAAGCTCTGGTTCATTTCCAAAGCAATAAAAACCTTATAGGGAATGCGCAATGAGTGAATATGGTGTTGTTACTAGGGATTTTAGCGTACTGAAAGTGTTATAAACAATGTAGAAACTATCTCAGGAAAGAACTGCTAGTGCCATATACACTTATCGATGTGCACTCTGTAATAAGTGCTACACTGGAATTATGTCTGGGTAGCTTCAGTGTAGTAATTTGTATCACATGGGGAGATCGGCACAAACCAATACAACTTTGAGTAGGAACATGATCTCGGCCATTTGTGATATTTCATTCAAGTCTGGTCATGTAATTTCCAAAGAGGTAGTGTCAGCAAACTGAGAATATTGGACTCTTTGTACATTTTTAAGAAAAAACCGCGAATGAATAAGGGCTTACCTGTTCAGTTGCCGGTGACCCATTGATCTGTTTTCTGGTATATGGGTTGCTGCTTTGGAGAGGTGGTCGTCGTTTCCTGCAAGTATCTAGGTTATATTAGCAATAACATCCATTATATAGTTTCACGTTAATTTATTTTTTTTCATTTTAGAGCCAGCTTGATAGTTCTCAGGAGTGTTTTCCAAATTATCTATTTAAGACAATTTATCATTAATTTTACATTGTAGTAATTAATGCTGAAAGCTTACAATATATATATATATATATATATATATATATATATATATATATATATATATATATATATATTTTTATATATATATATATATATATATATATATATATATATATATATATATATATATATATATATATATATATATATATATATATATATATATATATATATATACTTATAATGAATAGACAACGTCTCAGCATCATCCAAAAATTGAAGACGGCTTCTCCTTGGACAGATCGTCCTGCATATAGTCTTCAGGATGACAGCAGAAATACATCTATTTTTTTCCACTTATTGTTTGACATTGACACGTGTTTTCAGATCACTTTGCGACCCTTCTTCACGTCTACATTAAGTTTATGAAATACACTTCCATATAAAGGTTATGGAGGTGAAAATTTGATAATAAATATTAGGAAACCCGAAAAAAAATCAACATAATTGGTAAAAGAAATCTTTAGATTCATTCAATATTATTTTTTGAAATACATAAATAATTTTTCATAAGGCTTCACATAATTTCATGAGGTTTTTGATTCCATCCTGTGCGTATGGACCGCCGTCGGTTTCCCAGGAACGCCATCTCTCATTCAAGGTAGACCAAATTGTGAAGCTTACACGCTCCAGCAGAAAATCGGTATAGGATCTGCATTTATCTCGGACTCAATTCCATGTGCACCGGCGCCCTTCCTTTTAGCAAATTGTGGTATCGATGCTACTTTATTCTATTTGCAATGAAAAATTTTCTGAACTCCTGTCCATGCAGTTTTTCTTCTTTCTTCGATGCAGCTCAAGATTCCAAATTTGCAGGGGGTTGATGCAGAGCTTTCATAACTGACCTTATTTCTGCACTCCAGTATAGGACGTGAAGCTTACTAGCTACCTCAGAAGTTACATATTTTAAAACTACATTGATCCGCGAGTCCAGTTCATTTGGAACCTCATCACTTAATTAAAACTACATCTAGTTTATATAAAAGAACTTAAGAGCAAGAACATAACGAAAATTCAAACTCAAAAAACATAAGCTAGCATGCACTATTAATAGTGCAGTGAAGAGCGAGTGAAAAGATTAAAAAACGAAACCATTACCGTATACGAGTGTGTATGAAACACGTTCAGTACAGTTCCATGCTCGGCACGTAAGTGACGGAAATACTGACTTTGGAAATTATTCATTCTACACACTGATTGTTTTTTTTTCAATACCATGTCGTCAATATTTGATATATGTTGGAATATTTGTTTTAAAAACGTCACTCTCACCTGACACGAATAAATTTCTCACGGAACTGTATTTTCTTTTTTGCCATGTGGTGGATTCCGCAGAACTCTTCCTATATAGTATTATATTTATGTGCAATAAGTAGTTCACGAAGGATTAACTTGTGCGGAACCTTGAAGAGATAATCATATCCCTAGTGTTCTTTAATTGATGGCTCCAACCATCCCCTGTCCAGCAGTTTTATGCATAGTGATTATATATATATATATATATATATATATATATATATATATATATATATATATATATATATATATATATATATATATATATATATATATATGCGCGCGCGTGTGCGTGTGTGTATACCAGCCTCTGTAAGCATTGTAGCTAATGTTTTATTGTGTTTGAATTTTTATATGTTCTTCCTCGAAAGTCCTTGTATATGAACTCAATGTCTATTTCATAGTTTAATTGTAATCACCTCACCTTTCAGTTATCGCCTAACAGAGCCTAGCGCATTGGGACTACTGGAGTGTCCACCTAGTTTCCACCTTTCCCCTCACTACTCTGTCTTACTCTTCAACAGAGCCACTCACCACCCACGTATGCTACCACTCGCTCATGCTCCAACCAACGACCTCTACAGCCATTTACTGCAGCCTATCGGCCGCAGTTATGGTACTACCCACTCAGATTCGCCATTGCTGGAAAGAAATGCGCGAATGGTTGTGACTGGCAAAAAGATATGAAAGGAAGCCTTAGCATTGGGCAGTGGCCTCCCCTTTTACTAATCTTTTCCTTTTACATAATGCAGGTACAGACAGGCAATTTTCAGTAGACACGAATGCCGTTATCCTCAACCAAGACCACTCTCCAAGATGCGATGTAGTCTTCTAAGCCAGCTGACATCCTCCTGGTAGCTGCCAATGGATCTGTGATCTGCACTCACGGGTTCGAGACCCTCATGTTATCGTTAACACAAAATATCAGTGTAAGTTTCTCGTTGCTGACGTCACATTGCCAATCCTCGGTGTGGATTTCCTCTTTCATTTCCACCTACTGGTTGATGTTGCTTATCAAAGCTTAGTCAATATAGACTCGTACTTGTCTTCACCCTTTGAACTCACCCCCTCTGACCTTGCTTCACTAATCAGCGCACCCACAGTTGTCTACGTCCAACTCTTAATGTAGGAGTCAGAAGTCTTCTATCCAGAACTTCGCCACACATTCACGGTTCCCGCCAAACATGGTATATAACCCCATATGAAGATGACTGGGCTCCTATTGTTCAGATTCATGTGTCTAGCACCGGATCATTTGGCAGCCGCCAAACAAATGTTCATTTAAATGGCTACCTGCATCAGTGTGGGGATTACAAGCATTTGAACATGCAGACACACCCTCATCACTTACCCCTTCCAACCATCGCCGACGAGATCTCCTACTTGCACAAAGTGAAGATTTTCTCCATGCTTGACCTTCTGAAGTGGTATTATCAGGTGCCCATGAACTAAAACGACATCCCCAAGACTGCCAACACCACATCCTTCAGTACACACACCTTCAATTACTAGTGTTTTGGTCTTCATCACACTGGGGCCACTTTTCAAAACCTTATGGATAGCATCTTAGGGAACCTTGCCTTCGGTGTATGTTATGTGGACGACATACTTGTGTTCTCTTCCTCCAAAGAGGAACAACTCCGTCACATACACATCGTGCTTGACTGCTAACATCAGAACAGCCTTGTAGTCTGGTATGACAAGTGTATATTTAAGGAAAACAAAATATCGTTTTTGGGGCACTGAATCCCTTTTGAAGGAGTCCACCCCCTCCTTGAGAAGGTAGCAGCTATTCAGAACTTCCACACGCTCTTGATCATCAAAACACTGCAATAATTCTTAGGCATGATCAACTATTATCCTCATTTCCTGCTAGACATCGCTGCCACTCTTGCTCCCCTCTACAAATCCCTCAAGGATACGCCAAAAGACCTGAAGTGGGGTCCATTTCAAGAAACGGCCTTTTGCAAACCAAATAATGCTCTACCAACCACTGTTGCTCCCACTTTTCCTGTTCCATATGTACCTCTACATCTCTCTACCGATGCCAGTAACGTTACTATTGGTGCAGTACTGGAGCAGGTGATCAACGGCTCACCCTTCCTATTGTCCTTCTTCAGTAGAAAAATGTCTAAGGCCGAATACGGCTACTTTACCTTGTATCACGGATTGCTTGCAGTGCATTTGACTTTCCGTCTTTGTCCAACACCTGATCTGCCCAGCAACACCTGCATCTGTCTGATGTGGCTGAATACAATTACATCCTTCAAAATATTCCTAGGAAAACAAATCCTGTTGCCGATGTCTTATCAAGAAATATATTGGCCACCATTTAGCTAGGATTTGATTACAATGCCTTATTAGAATCCCTAGGAATAGATCAGGAGTACAAAACATGTGGTATATCCTGTCAATCCTTTCATTGGGAAGACATCACCCTCGGTGACTCCAACGCCCCTCTCCTCTGTGATGTCACTACTGGTAGAGCAGAACCATGGTTACCTACTCCTACGTGTGAGAGTGTTTGATTTCATCATGGCCTTTCACATCTCTTTCACTGATCTTCTGCACTGCTACTAGAGACGAAGTTTATTTTGCACGGCCTTACTAAAGATGCTAATGATAAACAAACGGATTTAGGAGTGAGCACTTTTCCTTTACTTCAGTGTCACTGACCACATTCCCTTCGATGTAGTAGATCCCTTACCGAAATCACAAGGACATCATTACCTGTTTACCATAATTATCCACTCCACTTGTCTTGAATCCATTCGCATGGAAACTGCAACGTCCACCTTACTCTTAGGAAGGATAGTGAGATTCAGGATCCGTGAGCATATTACTTCTGACAGAGGTACCACTTTCACCTCTCACTTATGGATATCATTAGTGAATCTCTTGGGCATCATACGACCTACAGCTCTGCTGGCAACAAATGGTTGAACATTTGCATCGCACCCTCATACAAGCTTTGATGTCCCACTGCAATGAGTTAAACTGGTTCACTCAAATTCCCTTGGTCCTCCTATTACTAAGAATCACTCCTACTGACATCCTGGAATTCTTTGCAGCTGAAATTGTGTTTGAGAATCCATTGGTCGTCTCTGCCGAATTTTTTTCTGTCTACAACCTCCTCTGATATTCTCCTGCTCCTATGTCACGTTGTGGGAAAATTTACTCCTTGCCGCCGAACTTACAAGCCCACAGCAAAGCAACACATATTGAAAGATCTGCATATGGCAACGCATATTTTCCTGTGAAACAACAGTAGCAAGCCCCTTTTCTTCATGATCCATGCATGGGGAAAAAGATTTGGCCCCTAATAATCACCTAAAACCCCTATATCGCTTAAACAGATGACTCAGCTACAGTACACCTCTCTAAAGACCTACTTCCCATATATGCCATTTTGAGGGGAGGGAGCCATGCTCACGACAAGTTTCATACACACTCGTACACTGTAACGGTTTTTCTTTTTTAACTTATCGTTCGCTCTTTCTAGCACTGTTAATAGACCAATCTGTGTAAGCATGGTAGCTCATGTTTTATAATGTTTGAATTTTTGTGACGTTTTTAACCGCGAAAACCTTATATATAAACTCGATGTCCGTTTAATAAAGTTTAGTTGCCTTAACCTAGCCTTAAGCCTACCTGACACTTGCAGGCAGTTTTGCCATGGTCTGGCACGTATTGATGCGCCCCAGTGCGTGCCACAGAGTGTTTTTCCCGCACTGTTCACGACCAGTTCACTCCAGTTCGCGCATCGTTCACGCCATGGCACGAATTGGCACGCGTAGTTCACGAGAAGTTCACGACACGTTCACGCGAGTTCACTCATCATTCCGCATCGTTTCCGCATCGTTTACGCCAGTTCACGAATTGGCCAATCCATATAAAAACGGGGCTTCTCCAACCCGAGGACATTCTTGGATTAGCTTCGGAAGAGACAACAATGCTTTCTGTCAGAGACACCATTGCATTGAGGAGAAGAAACGTATCTTTTTCATTTGTATTTTTTGTTGCCCTTTATTTTTGTTTCAATAAGAAAGCATTTGATTTACATATAAATAGCACACATAAAATATGTACAAGTATTACGAAAGCATTTTATTTTAACATTATAAGCAGCAAACATGAAAAGTTTTTAGGCTGTTGATTTTAACCCTGGGTCGTCCGTGACCCCGAGAGTCAAAAAAAAAAGAGGTTTTTTTTCACGTGACTCATCCCCGTGACTGAATTTGTGGGTGATCGACCTGCAGTAGATGTCTCGCCTACACGCTCTAGTAGTGTCCAGATGTGCATTGCTGTAGCTGTACTCCTTCCCCGATTTCTGAGACGCGTCGGGGTCGAGCACGACCAAGTTTACCCTTCTAAGGTAATTTGCATAATTATCAAAGTTATTACGAATTATGAAATTGTCGTAGAATGGTGTAACTTGTATAGGTTATCAGTTGTGGAAAGACTTGGTGGATTGTTTGGCTACCATGTGCATGATTTTTTTTTTAGTTAAAATGTCGTTCATCACCGCGAGGACCATTTTACCGCGAGTGCCCCTTTTTAATTTTTTTTCATTTGTTTTGCCAAGTCATTTTTCCGTAAGATATTGCCAAATAGTGTCGTAAAACTTTTGCTTTTTTAGTGTTGGAAAGTGTGTTTAGATGATCTGGGTACCCATGCGTGACTTTGATTTTGTCAGATACGACGTAGTTATTGGTATATTGGGTAGTTAACTGCGGTTGCCAATTTCTGTTTTTTTTTTCAATATTTGTAAAAATTTACTACGTAGTAAGGAATTGCCGTATATTATTGATTTTTTTTTTTCATGTTTATGTGTTAGAAAGTGTGCCTTGAGTGCCCCTTTTTATTTGTTTTGCATTTTTTTGCTTAGTCATGTTACCGTAAGGAATTGGCAAGTAGTGTCGCAAAACTTATATTTTTATAGTGTTGGAAAGTGTTTCTAGATGATCTGGCTACCCATACCTATTTTTTTTTAGCCAGATATAGCGTATATATAGGCATGTGTTTGATTTTCTTGTGATTGCCACTTTTTCGTTTTTTCCCATTTCTTTCAAAATTACTACGTACTAAGTAACTATCACAGAGTAATGATTCATTTATATGTTTATTTGTCGGAAAATGTGCCTTGATGGTTTGCCTAGCACGTGGCTAAAAAATTTTTTTCTGAAATGCGTATAATAAAATGTTGGCCATTTTTCTGCGAGTGCTCCTTTTCATTTGTGTTGTACTTTTTTTACTTAGTCATGTTACCGTAAGGAATTGGCAATAAATGTCGCAAAATTTATATTCTTATAGTGTTGGAAAGTGTTTCTAGATGATCTGGCTACCCATGCCTATCTTTTTTTTTAGCCAGATATGGCGTATATAGAGGTATGTGTTCGATTTTCCTGTGATTGCCTTTTTTTCGTTTTTTTCCCATTTCTTTCAAAATTACTACGTACTAAGGAACTATCACAGAGTAATGATTCATTTAGATGTTTATTTGTCGGAAAATGTACCTTGATGGTTTGCCTAGCACGTGGCTGAAAATTTTTTTTTTTCTGAAATGCCGTATATTAGAATGGCCATTTTTCCGCAAGTGCCCCTTTTTATTTGTTTTGCATTTTTTTTGCTTAGTCATGTTACCGTAAGTAATTGGCAAGTAGTGTCGCAAAACTTATAATTTTATAGTGTTGGAAAGTGTTTCTAGATGATCTGGCTACCCATGCCTATCTTTTTTTTTAGCCAGATATGGCGTATATATAGGTATGTGTTCGATTTTCCTGTGATTGCCATTTTTTCGTTTTTTCCCATTTCTTTCAAAATAACTACGTACTAAGGAACTATCACAGAGTAATGATTCATTTAGATGTTTATTTGTCGGAAAATGTACCTTGATGGGTTGCCTAGCGCGTGGCTGAATTTTTTTTTTCTGAAATGCCGTATATTAGAATGTTAGCCATTTTTCCGCGAGTGCCCCTTTTTATTTGTTTTGCATTTTTTTGCTTAGTCATGTTACCGTAAGGAATTGGCAAGTAGTGTCGCAAAACTTATATTTTTATAGTGTTGGAAAGTGTTTCTAGATGATCTGGCTACCCATGCCTATCTTTTTTTTTAGCCAGATATGGCGTATATATAGGTATGTGTTCGATTTTCCTGCGATTGCCATTTTTTTGTTTTTTCCCATTTCTTTCAAAATTACTACGTACTAAGGAACTATCACGGAATAATGATTCATTTAGATGTTTATTTGTCGGAAAATGTGCCTTGATGGTTTGCCTAGTACGTGGCTGAATTTTTTTTTCTGAAATGACGTATATTAGAATGTTGGTCATTTTTCCGCGAGTGCCCCTTTTTATTTGTTTTGCATTTTTTTGCTTAGTCATGTTACCGTAAGGAATTGGCAAGTAGTGTCGCAAAACTTGTATTTTTATAGTGTTGGAAAGTGTTTCTAGATGATCTGGCTACCCATGCCTATCTTCATTTTTAGCCAGATATGGCGTATATATAGGTATGTGTTCGATTTTCCTGCGATTGCCATTTTCTCGTTTTTTCCCATTTCTTTCAAAATTACTACGTACTAAGGAACTATCACAGAGTAATGATTCCTCTAGATGTTTATTTGTCGGAAAATTTTGTTTACTTCTTTTTTGATTGAATATCATCAAATCGTTTTAGCTAAAATATTATATTGTTTTACATTTTTTTTTCGATTTTATATCCCTTCAAAAAATTTTTCTTGGGTCAGAATTTTAATTTTATAGTCGTAAAATAATCGACAATTATCCAGCAACCCACCATACAATTTTTATGCATATCCAAGAATAATTAGATTAGTAAATAACACCTTGAAATTGACATACCTTTCCTACATTTCAAGTGGCAGATTAGGGAGTCTGAGTCAGTGTGGTTGGCTGCCATTTTGTAGACATATCCGAAGCGTAAGTTGCCCTATCTATATATATTCTTGTTCCCTCTAGAATTTGTGATATTTTGGTATATTTTTACCTGCATAAATATCATATTATATATTAAATATATGTATTTTTTTACGAAATTTCTAAGTACTCAAAAAATTACCTTTAGATATGGCCCCTGATATAAATGTAATTTACCAAATAATGAAGATTTTTTTACATATTTCTATTTCAAGATAACATATGTTTATTCCCTAAAAAAATAGCCACTTCCTATTTCATTTGGGTACCCAAAAAAATTCATGAAATTTGAACAAATTTTTTTGGCCAAAAAAAGTTACCCTTTTTTTCTCATTTCAGATCTTCACCTCCATGGGTCTGACTTCATCCAAAATACATCAAGATGTGTCCTAAACATTCAAGAATCAATTCCTAAAAGGATTTATGTATATATGTATAAACTTTTTTTATGAATTTTTATGTAAGGTCTTTTTTTTGCTACTTAAATTTTTAAAATATTTATAATAAATAGTTTTTCTGCAGATGAGTAGTATTTATCTTTACAGTTGTTTTAAGCATTCATTGAAGTTTTTTTTTTTTTTGGGCAAAAGAAAAAAGGAGGTTACTGCAAAAACTGATTTTTCAAGAAATTTTTTTGGCGTTGGGGTCGCGCGCGTCCGAGTATACCCTTAAAGGGGTGTCCGAGGAGCGTACCTATCCAGGGTTAAGGTAATAGAGAAAATAAGTGTGTTGAAATAAGAAATAATTTTATTTTTACATTAAAACAGCAAACAGAAAAAATTTGTTTTGCTCTTCATTTTAAGGTAATAAAGAAGAATAAGTATGTTGATGAAATAAAACATCATTTTATTTTTACATTCAAACAGCAAACTTAAAAATTTCTTGAGTTTATTTTCAGTTAATTTTTATTTAAAACAAAAGTTTTGCCTCTTGATTGGTAATAGAGGATAATAAGTGTGTGCATGAAATAAGACATCATTTTATTTTTACACTCAAACAGCAAATATAAACAATTATTAGGTTTATATTTTTCTTTCCTTTTCATTAATTTTTTTCGTTTCCTTTTTGTTTCTCTTCATTATAAAGTTATAGAAATAGTTTGAAATACAACATCATTTAATTTTTACATTAAAACAGCAAATATAAAAACTGATTAGGTTTATTTTTCTTTCCTTTTCATTAATTTTTTCGTTTCCTTTTTGTTTCTCTTCATTATAAAGTTATAAAGATAGTTTGAAATAAGATATATTTTTTTTCACATTGAAACAGCAAATATGAAAATATATTAGGTTTATTTTTCTTTCCTTTTCATTATTTTTTTTTCGTTTCCTTTTTGTTTCTCTTCATTATAAAGTTATAGAAATAGTCTGAAATAAGATATATTTTTTTTTTTCACATTAAAACAGCAAATATAAAAATTTATTAGGTTTATTTTTCTTTCCTTTTCATTAATTTTTCCGTTTCCTTTTTGTTTCTCTTCATTATAAAGTTATAGAAATAGTTTGAAATAATATATCATTTTTTTTTCACATTAAAACAGCATATATAAAAATTTGTTAGGTTTATTTTTCTTTCCTTTTCATTACTTTCTTCGTTTCCTTTTGGTTTCTCTTCAATATAAAGTTCACGCCAGTTCCCGCATCGTTCATTCCAGTTCACGCCAGTTCCCGCACTGTTCACTCCAGTTCACTCTAGTTGGCGCATCGTTCACAACTATATCACGGCCATTTAGTGCGTGCCAATGCGTGCCACAAACTTTAAACATTTCAAAGTTCTGGGCACGCATGGCACGCATTGGTACATTCTGGCACACGAGTTCCCGCACTGTTCACGACATTTTTACGGCTCGTTCATGTGAGTTCACGCATCAATGCCTGCCAGTGCGTGCCACGAATGCGTGCAAGTGTCAGGTACCCTTTACAGTTATCCCGTAAATGCGCCTCGCATAGAGCCTAAAGCTGTCACCATACAACTATAGATTACCAACATTTTTTTTTCCTGAGAGAACCATATCTACAGTCTTGTAAAACCATTAAATTACGACCTCTTGAACTGAGAAATAGTGGCAATGCACCAACTATAAGATGTCCCCTGCTTAAAATGAACAATTTCGATTTCATTTAGAAAATGTAATATATTATGCGGAATTTATAAATAGAATTGGTATTTTACATTAAACTCGAATATCAAAAGGAATATATATATATATATATATATATATATATATATATATATATATATATATATATATATATATATATATATATAAACATTTATATATATATATATATATATATATATATATATATATATATATATATAGATATATAGACATATATATATATATAGATATATAGACATATATATATATATATATATATATATATATATATATATATATATATATATATATATATATATATATATATATATATATATATATATATATATATATATATATGTATGTATATATATATACTGTATATCAAAACTTTATTTATCTTGATAATTCCAAACTCTGCTCTAACAGATTTTTCAACAAACAGTTAAATAATAACATATGATATAATTAAAACACAAACATACTTTAATAGCCACAACCACCATCATTACAATAGCCACGTTATACTCTTTTTCTCTAGGTCATTTACTGTTACCTTTAATATCATTATGGAACTGACTTGGAACGATTTCATGAAACTTGGTGTTAGCTGCTATAAGCTTGACATATACATACCATACATATTTTTAAGGAATCATCTGAAAAAAAGTCCGTTCAAATGAACTAAAAAAATAAACACCTGAAAAATAATACAAATGTTAGTCTGTTTGTAGGAGTAATGGCAATTACATATTATTTATAAATAGGAGAAAAAAATTCGATAACAATCAACTTTCTTTCTTTAACCTGGCAACAGGATAGGCAAAGAAATATCAAGAGACGTTTAAAACCCTTGCTGATGCTATACTTTTGTTTTTATTTCATATCTTCTTCGATCAGTCTCTGAAAAGTTTCTATCCCTAAACTAAATTATCAGAGAAGTGCCAACAGGGCACCGTACACGGTACCTTATTGGAATTGATAACTTATTTTCCTGCACCCCTTCGTTCCCTGGCTAACCCACTTGTAACCCTTTACTGTAACTCAGTTTTCGCCCCTTAACTTTTATTTCATAATACAGAGTCGGAGTTTTCCTCCAGTTGCGTCTCGCTACAAAATGACGTTATTGGCCATATGACCATATAGACCTAATCTTTTGAGTTGAAACGTATCAAATAAGGAAGTTTCCAGAGTAAACTCTATCACACTTTATGCACAAACATAAGAGTTATCAATCATTTATAGTAATCCACTAAGATGCAAATTACGTAAATGATTCGATGGCTAGTTTTGAATTGTTAAAATGTTTCCCCTGATATAGAAATTCTGATATGGCCAATAAGTTAACCTCCGGGTATTATTTATCATTAATTCATATATATATATATATATATATATATATATATATATATATATATATATATATATATATATATATATATATATATACATATATATATATATATATATATATATATATATATATATATATATATATATATATATATATGTATATATATATATATATATATATATATATATATATATATATATATATATATATATATATATATATACATATATATATATATATATATATATATATATATATATATATATATATATATATATATATATATATATATATATATATATATATATATTTATTTATTTATTTATATACATATATATAAATATATATATATATATATATATATATATATATATATATATATATATATATATATATATGTATATATATATATATATATATATATATATATATATATATATATATATATATATATGTATATATATATATATATATATATATATATATATATATATATATATATATATATATATATATATATATATATATATATATATATATATATATATATATATATATATATATATATAAATAAATACATATATATATATATATATATATATATATATATATATATATATATATATATATATATATATATATATATATATGTGTGTGTGTGTGTGTGTGTGTGTGTGTTTGTGTGTGTGTGTATATTACTACTTGCTAAGCTACAACCTTAGTCGGATAAGCAGGATACTATACACCCAGGGGCTCCGCCAGAGAAAATAGAACAGTTAGGAAAGGAAACGACGAAGAAATAAAATATTTTAAAAACAAAGCATTTACCGTAATGTAATAAATTCAGTGCGAAAGTATGGTGTTATTCTGTCCTTTCACTACTACCAGTTGAGGATATGTTAGATGCTTTTGACGAGCTTGCAGACGAAGAGGACTTACTTCAGGAAATGATTTCATATTTGTTACATGTGTTCAGCCTAATATTTGTAAGTTAATTTCAAAATAGAAAAAAAGAAGAGAGTCTTCCTTGCCTATTAAAAATCATTTCAGTTTAAAGATGGTTAGCATATTTCAGATAAACTAAGGTACAAGGACTTTGACGTGTGATGGAAAACTAATTTTTTGCTGTATAATTCACACAAAAAAATTTGTTATTTTGGAGTAATTGCGAGGATATTACATAATGAAAACCAACTTTTTCCCTTGTTTTGAAATTAATTTTTATACATATTCCTAGTGCCCAGAATTATTTTTTACTTCCAGTAAAGAAGACTTTTCCATATTTTCTTTTTTTTATATACTAACAATATATTTGAAGTTATTTGCATTAATAGATACCTATTTCGGTAAAGAAACCATCAGACCATTTGCTTTCAAAACAAACTTCTAGGGATTGGCCCTGAAATTTTACCAGGAGCTAATTATTCAGTAGTTATTGACTTGTATAATGAATCGCGCTTGAAAATCACAGTTACAGGAATCAATTTACCAGGAATCAAAATACCTAGACTAAAAAACCCGGAAGAAAAAATGAAATCGACATACCTTGAACCATTGAAGCTGTCATGAATAATTTAATCTTTACAAACTTCTTACTATTTTCTAAAAAATATAGAGGTTATTTGTAAGCTACATTCTTCCATAATTACATCTATATACAATCGACCTAATTCTATATAAAACTTGGGATGAAAATATGAAAGTGAAGTCAACAGATTAGTAATGGATTTTGTTTAGGGGGGGGTGGAATTTAAAATGTACTTTTATTTGTAATTTGTTCTTCTTATTAGAAGTTTGCAACGCTTTGGAGACTTGGCGGATGATTTATTTCTTCATGGTTCCACATTTCTTGTAGTCACATATTTTGATCCATTTTCATATTAACTTTTACTACCAATTAAGGAAGTTACATATTAGCATAAATCTATTCTCCGTTTACACAAAAACCAAGCATTGATATTTAAATCAAATAACAATATATTTCAACAGTACTAGCCGATGAGTAATATAGTAAAATCTGGATTCATAAGTAACATCATATGTCTGATTTTGACCTCCAGAATTTCTATAATGCAAGGTGTAAAAATAAATTCAGTGTAAACAGTGTAAACAGTGGTAAATAATTACAGTGAGTTGATCTTACAGGAATATATCTCTTCAATTTTACTCTGACAGTATATTGAATATAATGAATTCTCTAGCAAATATATATATTAGTGTGCTACTGTTATTAACAAACATTGAGTATGTGTTGTTTGATATATTGAGTCTTGAAATAAAGTTCATCATGGTAACTTTAAAAATGGTTTATTCTCTTAAAACAACAGTATTAAACATCTCCATCAAAGGAGTGTAGCTGGTTTGGTCGGATGACCAATTCAGGTGAAAATTATCGATATCACAGATATCGTATGTTTAGTTGTCTCAGTATTTAAACACAATTTGTAAACTTTACATTCGTCTCTCGGAAGACACCTGCATTCGGTGACGACACAATCTTTTACATTTGTGATGATTTTTCAGAAAAATGTTACATTGCCGAGGGATGCAAAATACATCCTGTTTATGATTTTATCTGACTACAGCAAATCTCACGCTAGCATCTTCATCCACAATGACATATTACGTCATGTGTTTTAAACATCTGATAATTAACTATTTCATTTATTACATTAGCTCGGCCCGCTATCTCAATTTTTTCAAAAAAATTTAACAACAAGCCAAAAATATGTTTAGTAGGTGTGACTGGATATATGTATTATTCTTTGTTTAACTTTAGCCATAAGCAAATGAGGACGAATGTCCAAATAGGCACATCAAAAAAATAATAACAATAATGCATATGAAAAGATATTACCAAAGCAAAGAAAAAAAAATGCATGATAAATACAGATCACATATATGGTACATTGCTAGCAAATGATTATATGGTACCAAAAAAAATACTGATAAACATATGATTCGGTAACTTGTTAAAGAATTATTGTTACCTTTGTCAGAAACATAGATTAACACAATAAGGTAACTAATAAAAATATTTGTTACCTTGGTAAAGATTCAATTTTAGTGCACAAACACGAATTCCTGGTACGTACACGTTTCACGGTTTCGGACACACACACACACACACACACACATATATATATATATATATATATATATATATATATATATATATATATATATATATATATATATATATATATATATATATATATATATATATATATATATATATATATATATATATATATAGGGCTGATATATTTTATTAAATGCCCATAGATTCTGTTTTTTTTATTTTTTTTCTCTTTTCTTTTAACATTCTGGCTTATATATTTTATCAGATGCCGAGAGAAAAAATTATTTATATTTTCTTTTTTAAATGTATTTTAACAATGCAATGTTCAATAATTTCTTCAATTACATATTACTAGCGTACTAACTGCTTTTCGTACACACACAATTTCCAGAGCATTTTACTCCTTTAGCGAATGAGGTGGCCACTTCAAACGGCTTTAAACTGAATTAAATAAGGAGTTTTGTCTGGACATGGCAAAACGTTCTGTTTTAGCTTCCAACTGTTACGTAACCTACACCAAACAAGGATGTTCACGGCGATAAATATCATCACCGTCAAACTTAATCCTGCTAGTAGTATGGGGTGAAGAAATTCCTTATAAGCCGGTGACAGGTGGTCCATCTCGGTCAATTTCATCAACCGCTTGGGTACCCGTTTGTTGTATGGGAGAGGTAGTGCTGGCATTGTAGACGTCCATGTGAAGTTCGCGAAGTAGGCTCGTTCTCTGATGATAGTCCTAAGCCCGGTCACCATGGAATTAGGGGAAGTCCCGATACAACCATCTGCTGCAACAAAGATGTGTGCAAAGGACGTGGATCCGTCCGGGTATGATACATTGAAGCCGTCCTTGTCGTATCGTATCCACGAGCCATTGTTCAGTCTGCAATTAAATTCATTATTGTCAAAGGGATAAAGCTTATCCAGACAATTTTCACTTGTATGGCAGAGAGCACCGTCTAGCACTATACCTAACTCGCATGAATCCATTAAGTTTGTATGGAATTCAAATGAGTCAGCTGTACATATTTTTCTATCCATTGCCTCTGAACAGTGAGTTAATTGATTTAAGTCTTTAATGACCGTATATGTTTCCTTGTCTGGGGAAATCAATACGTCTCCTGTCAAACTGGATATTACTGGATTTGAGTGATTCGTCATGAAAGTCGGAAATGGTGATATCCTGTAAGATTGCCAGGCATCAGAAGAATCAAAGGGAATTGTAATCCTAATCTTGTTATTTTCAACGCTTACTGTAATTAGGCTGTAATAAAATTCTATCCTACGTTCGCCTAACAAAGGAACATAGCCTAGTTTATCCCTTCCGTTCTCCAGAACTAACTTTAAGTAATTTATAGGCAACAAATGGGGCGACAACACACCTTTAGTTGCTAACGTGATAGCTTCTACATAATCCTTGGATTTCTCAATGAAATGTGCAATTCTGTTATGTATGTGATCTATCTTTGAATCATAATACATTAATGTTGCCAACAAATCCTGTACTTCCATAATCTGAATGATATTACTTGAATGTTCATTTACTAAATCCATAATTTGATTGATTGAAGCTAACTGATTCCTTAATTCTGACATAATCAATTCATCTTCATGAGTCAAGAACTCAATTTTCTTATTTTGATTACTAATCTTAAGACAATTGGAAATTCTTAAACCTAAACTTGCAATAGACCCAAAGATGTTTAATGCAGCATAAATAAACGGATTTTGTCTTTCTTTATGTTCGTGTCCTACAGTCCACATCAAAAGGTCACAAGCCAAAGATTCTGTTTCGTAAGTTTTATTTTGCAAGTCATCAGATAGCATCTTTGCAACTTTTAATGTCGATCCAAGCGAACTCTCTGTAGTCAAATGAAAATGTCTTCTATGCAACTCATCCAATGAGACAGAAAACCTTTAAATGGTGGTTTTTAAGCTAGTGACATTATTCTCTGGAAGAAAAATTCCTTGCATATTCACTTCTACAACTACGTTGCTCGATGTAATAAAAACGTCTTCTTGTCTTTCAACTATAGTGCCATATTTAAAATCTATACTTTTAGTTTTAGAGCTCATCCCACACGAGAAAAATGTCTGAGCGAACAATATCACTAACAACAACAAAAAATTCATCTTGGAAACCTGTAACAAGAAAAATATATGTAATTACTCCTGTATTAAGAAGAAAACTTTTAATCACACAAATAAAAATTTTTCCCTCACTTCTTTCCCTCTCTTTTTTTTTTTTTTTTTTAATTTCTTATGTGATCCAATGGTACTATTCTCTCATCCGTGGGTTGGGATACGTTTTGAACTCTAAACCTATTGGCCGTTAAGGTTTCCAAAATGTTAAATGGGCCTTCAAACTTGGGTGTTAGTTTATAATTGAGTCCTTTACGCACATTTATCTGTATATATACGTTATCACCCACGGTATATGTTTTAGTTGGCTTCCCTATTTTATCATGATTCCTTTTCATTATGATTTGTGATTCTTCTAAATTCTTTCGAAGGATATCATAACGACTTTTGCTTGCATTTATACATTCTTTTAAAGGATTTGATAGATTAGTTGTAGGCGTTAATACATGGAAAGGCGTTCTAACTGGGGTACCATACAATGCTTCATGCGGTGACATTTTAATTGATATATGATATGAATGATTCAGAGTACTCAGTGACGCAGGTATTGCAATATCCCAGTTGGGATCTGATCCCCCTAGTGTTACTCTTAAGATATTTAAAACTTTTCTATTTGCTCATTCCACTTGCCCATTCGACTCTGGGTGATATATCATGATATTTATTTTCTTTATGCTAAGGAATTCACACAATGAGGTAAGAAAGTGATTATTAAATTCACCACCCGAGTCTGAGATTATCATGTGTGGAATTCCATGTTTACAAATGTAACACTCATAAAACTTCCTAGCGCATTCAATCGTAGTTTTAGTTTTAAGCACTATTAGTTCTGTATATCGAGTTAAAGCATCTATAATTACAAAGAGGTGCTTATTTCCTCTGTCTGACTCGTAAAATCCTGTTAACAAATCTAAATGTATTCTTTCAAAGGGTTGATTGGGCACGGGATAAGCCCCTGGGCTGACAGGTGTTTTCGTATGCCCTTTGTTTTCCTGACATATGCGACAATTAGCTATGTGTCTTTTTATATCTGTAAGCATCGTATGCCAATAAAACAATGATTTGGTTTTCTGTGACATTAATGAGAACCCCGGGTGTCCATGTAATGGATTTGAATGCAACCAATTAAGGACAGTGGAAATAAGTGAGATTGGTACTACTACCTGGTCGTTAGTTACATGTGGTGTATTGCGGGTTTTCCTTGTCACAGTCCTACACAGAATATTATCTTTGATTATATAATTCTGCTGCTTATACTTTATATATCCCTTTTCCTTATGATTGCCTTTCAAAGCATTTATAATTGTTTCTATTTTCTGATCCTTTCTTTGCTCAGTCTGTAATAATTCAGCGCTCCAGCCTAAATCTTCTTGTTCAGATATAGTTTTAATAATAGGCATGGATGTTGATATATCTATTAATTCAGCTAAAGGCTCCATACAAGATGACACGGGGTTGCGTGATAATGCATCTGCAATGATATTTGCTTTCCCAGGTAAATACCCGATACTTGCGCCAAAATCTTGAATGATCAAATGCCACCGAGTTCGTTTAGGGCTGTGTTTGAAGCCTTTAGAGAACTTGGTTAGTGGTTTATGGTCAGTAAGAACCTTAACAGTATAACCGTAAATTATAATCTTAAAATGCATTAGTGAATTATCAATAGCTAGCCCTTCCTTGTCTATTACTGCATACTTACTTTCGGAAGTTCTCAGTTTTTGAGAATGAAAAGCTATCAGCAAAAATTGTTTATCATATTGCTGAAGCAATACCCCAACTACTCCTAAGTCTGAGGCGTCTGTTGCAATGAATAATTCGTTACCGAAGTCAGGAAATTTTAAGATAGGAGAACTACACAGCTCATCTTTCAAGGTATTAAACGCCTCTTGATGATGCTCAGACCATATGAAATATACGCCCTTCTTCGTAAGATCAGTTAAAGGAGCGGCTATTATTGAATAGTTGCGTATAAAACGCCTGTAATATCCACTAAGACCCAGAAATTGCTGTATTCCCTTGACATTAGTAGGTATGGGAAAATTACGTATAGCCGACACCTTATCATGGACTACTTTAAGACCTTGGCTTGACACCATAAAACCCGAATATATTAACCCTGGATAGGTACGCTCCTCGGACACCCCTTTAAGGGTATACTCGAACGCGCGCGACCCCGACGCCAAAAAAAATTCTTGAAAAATCAGTTTTTGCAGTAACCTCCTTTTTTCTTTTGCCAAAAAAAAACTTCAATGAATGCTTAAAACAACTGTAAAGATAAATACTACTCATCTGCAGAAAAACTATTTATTATGAATATATTAAAAAATTAAGTAGAAAAAAAGACCTTACATAAAAATTCATAAAAAAAAGTTTATACATATATACACAAATACTTTTAGGAATTGATTTTTGAATGTTTAGGACACATCTTGATGTATTTTGGATGAAGTCAGACCCATGGAGGTGAAGATCTGAAATGAGAAAAAAAGGGTAACTTTTTTTGGCCAAAAAAATTTGTCCAAATTTCATGAATATTTTTGGGTACCCAAATGAAATAGGAAGTGGCTAATCTTTTTAGGGAATAAACATATGTTATCCTAAAATAGAAATATGTAAAAAAATCTTCATTATTTGGTAAATTACATTTATATCAGGGGCCATATCTAAAGGTAATTTTTGAGTACTTAGAAATTTCGTAAAAAAATACATATATTTAATATATAATATGATATTTATGCAGGAAAAATATACCAAAATATCACAAATTCTATAGGGAACAAGAATATATATAGATAGGGCAACTTACGCTTCGGATATGTCCACAAAATGGCCGCCAACCACACGGACTCAGACTCCCTAATCTGCCACTTGAAATGTAGGAAAGGTATGTCAATTTCAAGGTGTTATTTACTAATCTAATTATTCTTGGATATGCATAAAAATTGTATGGTGGGTTGCTGGATAATTGTCGATTATTTTACGACTATAAAATTGATATTCTGACCCTGGCCGTCAACCACACGGACTCAGACTCCCTAATATGCCACTTGAAATGTAGGAAGGGTATGTCAATTTCAAGGTGTTATTTACTAATCTAATTATTCTTGGATATGCATAAAAATTGTATGGTGGGTTGCTGGATAATTGTCGATTATTTTACGACTATAAAATTGAAATTCTGACCCAAAAAAATTTTTTGGAAGGGAAATAAAATCGAAAAAAAAAATGTAAAACAATATGATATTTTAGCTAAAAAAATTTGATGATATTCAATCAAATAAGAAGTAAACAAAATTTTCCGACAAATAAACATCTAGAGGAATCATTACTCTGTGATAGTTCCTTAGTACGTAGTAATTTTGAGAGAAATGGGAAAAAAAGAAAAAGTGGCAATCGCAGGCTAATCGAACACATACCTACATATACGCCATATCTGGCTAAAAATAAAGATAGACATAGGTAGCCAGATCATCAAGAAACACTTTCCAACACTATAAAAATACAAGTTTTGCGACACTACTTGCCAATTCCTTACGGTAACATGACTAAGCAAAAAATGCAAAACAAATAAAAAGGGGCACTCGCGGAAAAATGGCCAACATTCTAATATACGGCATTTCAGAAAAAAAAAATTTCAGCCACGTACTAAGCAAACCATCAAGGCACATTTTCCGACAAATAAATATCTAAATGAATCATTACTCTGTGATAGTTCCTTAGTACGTAGTAATTTTGAAAGAAATGGGAAAAAATGATAAAAATGGCAATCACCGGAAAATCGAACACATACCTATATATACGCCATATCTGGCTAAAAAAAAAGATAAGCATGGGTAGCCAGATCATCTAGAAACACTTTCCAACACTATAAAAATATAAGTTTTGCGACACTACTTGCCAATTCCTTACGGTAACATGACTAAGCAAAAAATGCAAAACAAATAAAAAGGGGCACTCGTGGAAAAATGGCTAACATTCTAATATACGGCATTTCAGAAAAAAAAAAATTCAGCCACGTGCAAGGCAAACCATCAAGGCTCATTTTCCGGCAAATAAACATCTAAATGAATAATTACTCTGTGATAGTTCCTTAGTACATAGTAATTTTGAAAGAAATGTGAAAAAACTAAAAAATGGCAATCACAGGAAATCGAACACATACATATATATACGCCATATCTGGCTAAAAAAAAAGATAGGCATGGGTAGCCAGATCATCTAGAAACATTTTCCAACACTATAAAATTATAAGTTTTGCGACACTACTTGCCAATTCCTTACGGTAACATGACTAAGCAAAAAAATGCAAAACAAATAAAAAGGGGCACTCGCGGAAAAATGGCCATTCTAATATACGGCATTTCAGAAAAAAAAATTTCAGCCACGTGCTAGGCAAACCAACAAGGCACATTTTCTGACATATAAACATATAAATGAATCATTACTCTGTGATAGTTCCTTAGTACGTAGTAATTTTGAAAGAAATGGGAAAAAACGAAAAAATGGCAATCACAGAAAAATCGAACACATACCTATATATTCGCCATATCTGGCTAAAAAAAAAGATAGGCATGGGTAGTCAGATCATCAAGAAACACTTTCCAACACTATAAAAATATAAGTTTTGCGACACTACTTGCAATTCCTTACGGTAACATGACTAAGCAAAAAATGCAAAACAAATAAAAAGGGGCACTCGCGGAAAAATGGCCACATTCTAATATACGGCATCTCAGATAAAAAAAAGACATGCACGTGTTAGCCCAACCCTCAAGGCACACTTTCTAACACATAAACATGAAAAAAATCAATAATATACGGCAATTCCTTACTACGTAGTAAATTTTTACAAATATTGAAAAAAAAAAAAAAAAAACAGAAATTGTCAACCGCAGTTAAATACCCAATATACCAATAACTACGTCGTATCTGACAAAAACAAAGTCACGCATGGGTAGCCAGATCATCTAGACACACTCTCCAACACTAAAAAAGCAAAAGTTTTACGACACTATTTAGCAATATCTTACGGAAAAATGACTTGGCAAAAAAATTAAAAAAAATGAAAAAGGGGCACTCGCGGTAAAAGGCTCAACATTCTAATATACGGCATCTCAGATAAAAAAAAGACATGCACGTGTTAGCCCAACCATCAAGGCACACTTTCTAACAAATAAATATGAAAAAAAAATCAATAATATACGGCAATTCCTTACTACGTAGTAAATTTTTACAAATATTGAAAAAAAAAATGAAATTGGCAACCGCAGTTAAATACCCAATATACCAAAAACTACGTCGTATCTGAAAAAAAAAACAAAGTCACGCATGGGTAGCCAGATCATCTAGACACACTTTCCAATACTAAAAAAGCAAAAGTTTTACGACACTATTTGGCAATATCTTACGGAAAAATGACTTGGCAAAAAAATGAAAAAAAATGAAAAAGGGACACTCGCGGTAAAATGGTCCTCGCGGTGATGAACGACATTTTAACTAAAAAAAAAATCATGCACATGGTAGCCAAGACTTTCCACAACTGATAACCTATACAAGTTGCACCATTCTACGACAATTTCATAATACGTAATAACTTTGATAATTATGCAAATTACCTTAGAAGGGTAAACTCGGTCACGCTCGATGCAAATTACCTTAGAAGGGTAAACTCGGTCGCGCTCGACCCCGACGCGTCTCAGAAATCGGGGAAGGAGTACAGCTACAGCAATGCACATCTGGACACTACTAGAGCGTGTAGGCGAGACACCCACTGCAGGTCGATCAACCACTAATTCAGTCACGGGGGTGAGTCACGTGAGAAAAACCTCTTTTTTTTTTGGACGCTCGGGGTCGCGGACGACCCACCATACCGTTCCAGGGTTAATATAGTTAAAAAATCCTCCTGCTTTCTGTTAACTTTAAAGCTCTTTTATCCAAATTATGATACATAGATTGTCATTATGATTAATCTACAAAATTAATTGAGACACGTGTGCATAAATACAAACCTATTGCATATGTTAATTCAATTGTCTCATTGTAGAATTAACATTTCCCCTCCCAAGGAAGTTTTTATCTGTATATGAATTCAATAATTTATTCTCAATTTTTTAATTTCCTCATAAAAGCAGCGCAGTTTCTTGATGCAAAATGTTGTATGCCGTAAACAATGGTAGTTTTACATCATGTTAACAAAATTTTTTTTTAAAGAAACCATAGTTTCTTATCAATAATAAAACTTATAAAAACAGAATTGCTCTCCCTTCTATAAGGTTACTTAACATTAAACCCAATTATCTCCAAAGATAGACAATTGTATTAAGTATCATCCTGTTTAATGAGAACGAACATGCATACACAAAAACCATGCGATGACCCAATATATCATGCACATCGTTTCTTCTAATGAATGTTACTTTTCATTTGCTCATTGGCATTAGCAACTCTTGGTGACTGATTACAAATAGATCTAAAGAAAAAAACTATAGTATGATGAACCTATCTTTTTCTCCTCTTTCCTTTTTAATTCTCTTTTGAAAAATTTACACTTACTAATCTTTACCCTTAAGTTATGTTCTCTTAATCTCTGTAGTACTAGTTCTAACTGACGTAGATGTTCTTCTAAGGTGTTGGAAAAGATTACAAGATCATTCATATAGTCATGCAATATATCCCCTAACAAGTCTCCAAACACTATGTTAACCATTCTTGTAAATGTTATAGGAGCACAACGTAAACCAAAAGGCATCCGTAAAAATTCATAATGTCCCCTGGCTGTGCTGAAGGCTTTGTATGGAATACTATCTTCTTCTGATGATATCTGGTGAAAGCCTTTAAGTAAGTCCAAACTGGTAAAATATTTATTCTGACCTAACAAAGACAAAATATCGTCAGTACATGGCCCTGGAATCGATCAGGGATCGTCTCCTCGTTTAGACGACGGAAGTCGACGCAGATACGCCATGTTCGATCTTTTTTCGGTTCAACTATTGATGAAAAATTATAAGAGCTGTTTGATTTCCTAATGACTCCTTCTTCTAGCATTTTACCTACTTCATCATTTACTTCATTCTGGAATTTCATAGGGAGTCTGTACGAGGGTATATAGATAATTTTTTGCTTGTCCTTCAACCTTATTTGATGCTCGATCAAATCTGTTTTTCCTAAGGATCCATCCGTAGTGGAAAAAACATCATGATATTTAGTTAAAAGTCCAAAAATTACCTGCTGAATTTCTTCGTCTTGAATGTCTTTATTGATTTTATTTTCAATAGATTGCAAAAGGGATTCCTCCGCAACTGATTGAGAGTGATTGATTTCAGCAACGGTAAGAATACGATGTTTATAAACTTCTACATCCAAGATATGTTGATTTTTGTGAATTACTAAAGTGTTATTTAAATGATTACAGACTTCAATATTACATTGTTGATTTGAGCCTTCTGTATAAATAGCTTGTGTGACAGATAATCCGTTAGTTTTCAAAGTGTCGGAAAGGATTAATATTTCAGATCCCGGTAATGTTTTCTTAATTTGCACTATTAAATTCGAAGGTACGTTTGGCTCGATAGATTGCATGCAAGATTATATTACGGGTGAACGAGAATTCTGCTGGGTCGCGTATATTATTTCTTTATTAGTGAGACAAGTTATTGGTTCTTCAACGTACGTTACGGTTACATTTGTCGTCTCCTTTTTATCCAAAACTGCTTTTAAGGTATTAGAGAACTTATAGAATTTCCCTTTGATATACATTCCGTGCTTGGCAGGGGCTAAGATAATGTTTTGATTTCCCAGAGATGGGTATCCAATAATTACAGCTGGATACATATCAATGTTTTGTACAACAACAAATGTATAGGCAAACGTGCGTTTACCGACTTTGAATTGATCATGAGTTATGCCTATGACATTTAATTCATTATTTCCTATACCCGAGAATCTAACTCCGGATTTTTCAATCGGAAAGTTCGAAAACAACAAATGATGTGTCCTCAAATCCATGATATTACATGGACTACCAGAGTCAAAAAAATAACGTAAAGGATTTGTGTTCTAAATTTACAGCATATAAGGTTGGTCGTAACTCATTTTGGCTTATTATTGTATGAATTCATTGCAAATCTACGGGAGCATTCACTGTTTTACTTAATTCGGCTGTGTGTTTCATAGGAAAACCTATTGCCTCACAATTATCTGATGAAACTTTAAATAGATTATTCAATACTAATGATGTTGACATGAATGACCTTGACCCAACATCACTCTCTTCCTCACTGGAGTTAACTATGTGGTATTTGCTTTGCTCTGCACATTCTGAAAATTAGTCTGACCTTGCGAGGTCTGGTTTGACGACCCAGGCTCAGCGATATTCGAAGAAGTGTTTGTTTGTTTCGGAGTCTGAACTGCATTGACATGTGGTTGTTTCTTCTCATTGTTAAAATGAGGATTTTTCTATTTATTTCCATATGGAACTGACTGTGGAATTGACTGTGTATTTCTGGGATTCTGTTGTGTCTTACGATAGTAACGTTGATTGTACGAATGAGTCGAACTATTATGTATCGAACAGAATTTCGTTCTGCAGTCCGTGATCAAGTGACCTTGACGTTTGCAGTTATAACACGTCATTCCCGCAACTTGACTATTATTAACTACATTCACTGTTTGTGGCTTTGTTTCATTCTTTGCAAAAACTTGAGTTAACACGGGATCGAAATCTGGACACTTAGCCATGTATCTTTTTATCTGTTTATATACATCCAATTCCGTACTTGCAGGCATTAA
>NC_090731.1:127328413-127330913 GCF_036898095.1 Palaemon carinicauda
ATTATACATGATTGGAACTCACTTTACGAGCTGGCTATACATCTCCTAAATACACAAGTGAAATACCTCAATGAAATAATCTACTGTACTCTCATGTTAGACCAGCTTTGCAGGAATATATATATATATATATATATATATATATATATATATATATATATATATATATATATATATATATATATATATATATATATATATATATATATATATATATATATATATATATATGTGTGTGTGTGTGTATGTGTGTGCGTGTGTGTGTGTTTGTGTGTGGGTGTGTGTGTTATTTTGTATGCGTGTGTACATATGTAAACATACTTTTGGTATAAATTATTTTGAGACATGTCTACTCTTTGGTATCGTTTCTTGTCTTTTCAGACAGTGTCTCAAAGGAAAAGATGGAATTTGTTACGATGTTCCTCCATTAATTTAATTCCTATCGACAGCTGTTTCGGGCTATAGCTTTCGTGAGGTCATCTTTATAAAGAACTCCTCCTTTCGCTTTTCTACAAATTTATGAGATTTGGCAGATCGTTGCACGGGTATTGAATAGACATAGTAGCCAAGCTTTTGTTTTTTCTCCGAAATGCAAGATAATTTCTGTTGTTGTGTCATCTAGGCTGTTTGGTGTTTGGTGACAGCATTCACTTCTAGAGTCAATTGTTAGAAGTTGTCTCCTCTCTAGTGCATGATACGGCCCATGTCTTGTCGCATTTTTTTAGAATTCTTTGTTGTGAGACCTGCAGTTCAGCAGCAGTTGATGCACTACCTGGTTGGGAACTATAGCAGCAAATCTATGTTGGGGTTTCTTTTGGAGGTCATTTTATCTTTGGTTGCCCAGTTTTTTTTTTTTTTTTTTTTTTTTTTGTTATGGGTCATTTTTATGGAAGTTGTGGCTTTGTGCTAGCATTCTTGTCTTACGTTGCTGATTGAGGGAAGAAGGACCTCTCCAAGTTCCATGGTACTTCCAGAAAAGGGACCGTCATTGTATGCCTGGATATACTATGTGTACTGGTTTTTTAATTGTTCGTTGGGACCTGTGGAGTACCTCTTCTTACAGCCTCTCAGGATGTTTTTCTTTGAAACTTCCTAAACCAGTGATTGGAAGTCATTGTAGTGCTTTACAACTGGGCTGGTATTGGATATCCCTATCTCCAGGTCTGACTTTAGGCTTTGCACTTTGCCCTACGCAAGATGAATTTGTGTTTATTTTGTCGTTGCCTGATCACATATTTTATGTCGATTATTTTTAATACTATGAGGCGAAATGTAAGATACAAAATAAGATATAAAATTCTATAAGATTCTGTGAATGTTAGTGATATGATTAAGTATTTTATTTCTTGATAATTACCATCTGCCATAGGAGAGATTTCTAATTAATTTTGTTGTTGTAAACGAAGCTGATAACGCTGATTTTTTGCGTTAGGTCACGTTAACCCAAAAGCATCTCTAAATTTGTAATCCAATTACCGGATGATGTTAGTTTAGAGTTTTTAGGTAGAGGATGCAGTCGAATGCATTAATGATTCTCAGTTTATTAAAACAGTGTCTGCTATTTCTCAATTTGAATTCTCAACTTGAAAATTAACGAAATCTTTACAATACCCTTTTAAAGAAATCACATTTATATAAGGAGGATTAAATACGACGATACATGCAGGTAATGGTATGATTACCCTAGTCTTAATACATTCTAACAGCATTTTTGTAGATTTACCTAGAAAATATATAATCAAAATAAAAAGATGGAGGTTTTATGTTTGTCTCTACGTCTTGTTCTCATGAGGTATTCATCTTCCCGCATATTAGGTTCATAAGTCCCTCCCCTTTCCATGAATTGCATCCATGAATATAAATGAAGAATCAATTTTTCATACACCCGATAAAGAGAGTTAGATAGTTAGTGACTTACTATTTTTGAGATATTTTTGAATAGTATTACTAAAAAAATCATTATTTGAGTAAGATTATTGGTTCCCTTCCTCTTGGATTATAGAAAAAAAAAGAAAATAATTCTACACTTACACAAACAACCAATTAATAGTAAAGGACACTCTGAAAAGACAATTTTTTTTTTTTGATGAATATTAGAATTATAAACCGTCTGAAGGAAGTCATATGGAGGCAAATTAACAGCCATACTTGAGTTGCAGATAGGAAGTTTTCTAGAGTATGAGGGGAGTGGTGTGTATCACAGTTGTGTGAGAATTCACTTCCAACTATAGATTTGATATATGGAAAAAAAATTCCCATATGAATTCGCCGATAACAGTAACAAGGGCGTCTGTTGTTAATTCATCTAGATTCGATGTATTTGCAGTAGGTTTAGGCATCAATTTATCAGTCCTATGTCATGATATATGCATAGTTACTTGAAGGAGACTGATCACTTATCATCGAGTACAAATTTCTTGGTCGTAGATCATTGTCAGAATAGTGTTTTCTTAGGTTGACGGTGGATAATTTGCATTGTGGGGAGTAATGATGGAATTAG
>NC_090731.1:127350913-127370913 GCF_036898095.1 Palaemon carinicauda
TTCTACAATTTTGTATTTCGATAAAGGGATAGAATATTTTTTGGGACATCTTTGATAAAAGTTCTTAAATTTTCCTAAATTGTTGATTCTACTACTTAATTTTGTATATATGAGATGCAGAGTTTAATTTATATTGTGAAAAGGAAATACATCGGAATAATATATTTCCTCTATTCAGCCCCATTAAATTCTGCAGAGGTAAAACAATTACTTAAGGAATACAAATGACCAGGGAGCTTTCTAGAATTATGCATTATAACGTGAAACCATGCAAATGTGTAAAGCTAATTTGGCAGAGCCACCCTTCTGTTACAATGGCGTCTAATTTAACGTTACAAAATGTTGGTATGGAATAATGAATTAATCATATACCAGAGAAGAATTTAGCCGATCATAATAGAAATATGCTTTCTAATGAAAAATGTAGAGTCGAAATATAATTGCTTTTGAATATATTAACTATAGTTAATGCTTATAATGTTTCAAAGTGGATATTTTAAGTTTTCTATGATATACTATACGTTTTTATCTTAAATTCTTTTATGACATCCCATTTACATAACAAACGGACGTGAATAAGCTATTAGGGAGAAATGAAATGAAAAAAAGTTGGTTAATAAAAATAAACTGCATTCTAATAGCAAATTAATATTTCATTTTGATGTGAATAAGTATATCATAAAAGTTGCGGTAAAGGCAGTGAATTATAATGGATATATAAAAATACTATAAAATGATTATTATATTTATCTTTAAATCTTGAATCTTAAAATCGTGCCACCCTTGGACTCGAATGAAACTTGTAATTTTCGTATAATCTAATTATTATAGATACGTTTTGATGATTGAAAAAAATTAATAATTTGTTTGCTTTATAGTTTAAATATGTAAAAACATGCCTGGAATACTTCTTCGTGCTTTTGATAAAAAGCTTAGCGAGACTATACATCTTACCATATCTAACCTCAGTTATGAGGGAAACAAGGAAAAATAAACAAGAAAAGAGAGAGGTTATTAACCCGGTAATGCTGGTAATCGACTTTTCATGATCAGTGAAATGGCCTGAGAGTCAGATAAGAAATAGACAATACGAAAATCCCACTAAAAGGTACTATCTGTGGAGTCTGATTTTTATTGATTCCCACCGAGTAAAAATGGGAGGATACAGCGTTCGGTAATTGGTAGTACGATGTCCGGGGGGAAATAGTAAACTTCAGCTCAAGGGAACAGTTCCTGAAAAGATCCAGCAAAAAAGACAAAGAGAATTTATCTTCAAGCGCTGATAAGGCAAATATAAAACATATGAGATGGGGACATTAGTCAGATGATAGAATTTTGATTTACTGTTATCGAATAAGATAAAGTATGTAAAATTAAACGAAATATTTAAAAACAATTATAATCCAGAACTGGTTTCATAAAAAAAAAAAAAATAATAATAATCATATATCTACGCCGTCTTGCTCTATAAGAGCACAGTATGCGTTAGGTCTTAAAAAAATAGTGATTAAAAAAAATTAGCTGTGTTAAAAGCTTTCTTCGAAGGCATTGAAACTACTTAAAAAAGTAAAGTTTTAATATTATGAAGCAAGTACTGAATAGGTAGAAAGATTTTTAAGTATTGGAAAGGAATTCAAGAATACATACAAGCCTTTCTGTACAAATGGAGGTTATTGAAACAACAGAAATAAATGGTTATTTTGATAAACAGCTCTTGAAATTTATATTATTTCTATTATTCCCGACTAAGTATAGTCATTAAAGGAAATAATGCAATTAAAGAAACATTTGGGAATATTGGAAGATCTGCGGATAAAAATACATTTAGCTATTAATATAGCATTAGACTCTGGTAAATGAAATGCAACACATGAAACTAACAGTCATTGGCAAGGGAATAATTATTGGTGTTGTATCTAGTAATTATACATTAACTTATCATATACAAATGAAACACACGTATTTGTTTTGTTTTTTTAAATATACATAATTCGAAGATTAGCTAAACATGAACTGATTTTTTATGTGCAAGATATATGAAACATAGGATTAATCCTTTTACGTGAAATACATTCTCTTATGCCTTCCATTGGATACAATACACATTTGAAGAGCTGTATTCCCTTAACTTAGTTCCATTTTTTCTGATTAGAATACAAACTTGGTACCTACTTCATCGTACTAATGGATCTTTAACCTCAAGTTAATTTTCTGGAATATGATATCTAAAATAACTTAACTATTTAATATACTAATTAATTGCAGATGAACAGATTGTTTAGAATCAGCTGCGTGATTCCTTAATGAGACTTTAATTATAATCAAATTACTTCCCGTTATCCTTTTGCAAAAAGCATGTACCTGTCTTGGTAATGGGTCTGCCATTAACTCAAATTTGCCTCATTTCAATAATTTGTAGAACTAAAAGATTTTCGATTTTGCATTACCTTTCGATATATAAACCCTTATAAGTCTTTTTTTTTATTACCTTTGGTAATCATATAGCACAAACAACTTTCACGTTTTATTAGTTATACATTATTTCATTCATCAGAACTGTTATTTGTAAATTAGGGCTTTTGGCTTATTAATGATTACTCTTCAAATATTTGAGGATATCTTTTTAACATAAAAACATGACAATTATAGCTTGAGGCATTACGTTATAATATTCAATAAATCTTTTTTATTTCTCTCTCTCTCTCTAGAACATTCATAATTACTTTTGCCATCCTTTTCAGCGCCACATCCACTAAGTATGTAGACTTCTGCTCGGGCAGGATAAGAAATTGACCAAACTATATTTCCATCCAATGTAATAAAAAAACTTCAGATGTTTTTACAATACATAAGATTCTGATAAGACCAATGCATGCTTTCCTGTAGGCCTAACCAATAGTAAAGATTTAAATATTAACATATTTGAATCGTATAGTGTTTACCTTTGCGAGTTTGCGAGCTCTTTAAAACTACTGCCTATGCTTTCCAAATCATCTGATTAAGACAAACTACCGAATGATTTTATTTCTATTGCTAGAAGAGACAATTATCACTATATAAAAGTGTGTAGTGTTTAGTAATAACAATTGACATATCAATGTTTGGAGGTGTTTCATATCTGTTGCCAATGAATGATATATTCATATTATTTACGTTCACGAGGCTTAATTACAAAGGTTGGAAAATTATTGACTTTTTCTTCCAATTCTTCAGTTAGTTTTGTACAACTGTGTTTATATCTACAAAAACTAAAAAAAAAAGTATATTATAATGATATATCTGTCATAATCTACTAGGGTCATCTGTATCAACTAAGTTAAGTGTTTGCTATCTACGAAGTTAAAATGCAGGAATAACACCTATTATTATCAGATTGGATTGTTCATAACAAAATAGCTGTTTTTCTTTTAGTTGTTTGCAGCCGTATGTGTTACAAACTCTGCATATATAATTCCTTTTATTTTGCCTTTCTTAACTGAACATACCCCAGAACACACACGCGCATATATATATATATATATATATATATATATATATATATATATATATATATATATATATATATATATATATATATATATATATATATATATATATATATATATATATATATATATATATATATATATATAATATGTACACACACACACATATATATATATATATATATATATATATATATATATATATATATATATATATATATATATATATATGTGTGTGTGTGTGTGTGTGTGTGTGTGTGTGTGTGTGTGTGTGTGTATTTGTCTCTGTAATCAAAGGAACATAAAATACATATGTTAATGAGTCACAGATATTCCAATATACAAGTTTAAAATCGTCTAAGGACGAATTCTTAAATCAAAGAATGTGTGGAAGTATCAACTCGAATGAATATGAGGTTTGATTTTTCAATTAGATTTATTGAATGAATATATATATATATATATATATATATATATATATATATATATATATATATATATATATATATATATATATATATATATATATATATATATATATATATATAAAACGGAAAATTTATTTTTGGGTGAGATGGCCATGTCGTCCTGATGGAAGTTCCTATCGGGTAGCTTCCTAGGGTATATTACAACTACGGCGATATTCCCAGAGAATTTACCTTAAGGTACCCAGAATTCTAACTCCTGGAGCGAATATCCCTAATGAAAGGGATATCGCGACATATCAGAGGATGTATTCTTGACACGCCACATGGCAATCTGCACCCCAAACAGAGATAACCCATCTAGGGGTCAATTGGCAAGAAAACGAAAACGGGAAAGAAAAAGGAGGAGCCGCTTCCAAGGCTCCCTCTTCTCCAGTTTCGTAAGCGTGCCTGGTGCCAATCCTGGCGCCATCTGTATTCCTTATAGCGATATACGAGGTGCTACAGATACTGTATGTAGGGAGGGGTCCTACAGCCTTTTCATAGAAAGGGAAGGGCGGGTCCATCAAGATGACATGGCCATCTCACCCAAAAATAGATTTTTCGCTTCGCTCAAAATCCGCTTTTTGGGCTCAAGCCTTGTCGTCCTGATGGAAATATACCAGAGCATTACTGTATCTGTGGATTCTCAGAACGTGCCATACTCCCCGGAGGTAATTTTTCCCGGTCGACTAGACCTAGAGACCTAAGATATTACCGTTATACATCTTATCAACTAACCATAAACCATGTTAGAGCTTCCTGCCCTCTACAGGGAAGAGTCCTACTAGACTCTGGAAAAGTCTCGAAGAATACATATACCTATGTATGAATACCAGGCAAGCTAATATAGTGGTCTCACCCTATATTGAGTAAAGCATAGTTTGTAAAGAACCCCTGCGTCAATATGAAATATCGACCAGTTCTCCGCACAATACTTGTATTGGACAAAGGTTTATATCCGCATAGGAGGAAACTTGTAAAACCACCACCGTCCCCTTCTGGGACGGAGTCCTCCCGTTAAGGAATAGCATAAACCCATGCAACATAGCTTGCATACAGGAACAATCTATTAGAATTATCCCAGATAAATATACATAGAATGAATGCTCAATTATATCAATAAATTGACACAGGTGAAGGAGATGCAAGGTTCTCAAGAACAAGTTTATTGATAGACAATAAACAGACAGGTTAACAACAATTCTATATATATATATATATATATATATATATATATATATATATATATATATATATATATATATATATATATATATATATATATATATATATATATATATATATATATATATATATATATATATATATATATATAGCCTATACATAAAAAGAGTTTAAACAAAACTTTAAGCATAAGTCTGATAGTGAACAGAAACTTGTTTATCTGAAAGAAAAACATCAGTGCCACTTTTAACATACTGAGGTATGAAGGTCAGAAAAGTCTTTATTACTAATCAGTTACATTAGCGTTAGAAACGCTCGGCACACATGTCTGCACTTATGCTAGGTTCACCTTTGAAAGTGGAATAGTCAACGTGGGCACCTCAGTGCCCTCACTCAGTTTGTAGCACAGTATGTAACTACACACTCACCCTGGAATTAATTGTCCCAATTAAAACCACTGTTCCTCGCAGAGTTAAACAGCAGGGTTAACGACGCAACCCACTGCTACCACAGAACTCTTTAGTTGCTCCACTTGCTTCGCATAGTGGCGAAAGAACACTCTGGAAGACTTCTAGCCAGTGTATGAATGAAGATGTTCAAAATCCCTACAATTAAGGAAATTTAAGGATGAAGCAACTTTCCTCGGATCGTGACCTGAGGGTGTACTGTCAGGATCTGCTCTGTGAATAAAATATGTGATTTTCGCCCTGAGTTGATTCAGTGATAAATTTGAGCCTCATGTTTCTCCCCTGAATAGTTGACCACCCTTGAAGTCTGAAGTTCTATGAAGATAGACCTTTAGGCATTCTACTGGACATAGAGATGCATCTTCTTTCAGAGGGCAGATTCTCCAGGGACCCCACCTGTTGGTGGGTAACTCATTCTTGGTGAGAAACGTAGGATCCGGAAACAGGTTCAGTTCTCCCCCATCCAGGAACTGAACACGACCTTCCTCTCTCGAGAGGGCTACAATCTCACTAACACTGGCCCCGAACGCGAGTGGAAATAGGAAAATAACTTTTTGGGTCAAATCCATTAACGCACCCTCCTCATTGCTCCACAGAGAAGCGAAATGAAGAACTTTGTTTAAAGACCATGAAATTGGCTTTGGAGGTGCTGAAGGTCTGAGCCTAGCGCAGGCTTTCAGAACTTTATTGCCTTCTAATAGATTTACACTTATTTTCCTCAAGGAAGTCTATGCTGGCTTTCGAAATCCCGAAACGCTTTCTCACCGCTAGGGAGAGAAAATCATGAGCTGCAGGATCCAGGTTTTCTGTAATGAAGTGCAGACAGTAGACTTCTGGACTCGCTGGGTCAGAACTGGATCTGGTAGCGGTAGAAACTTCAGCCGTAGTTCCAATGCCAGGCGGAACCACACGCTGTTCGGCCACTTGTGGGCCACTATTGCCGCTACCCCCTTGAAGGATCCCAGTTGTTGAGGACCCTTAACAGCAGATTGTGAAGAGGGAACAGATAAATCCTGGACCATCTGTTCCAGTCGAGGGACATCGCGTCCACTGCTTTCACTAAGGGGTCCTCGTATGGGGACACGTAAAGGGGCAACTTTTTGTTGTCTTTCGTCGCAAAGAGGTCTATCTGCAGTTCTGGGACTTGACTCAAGATGAAGGAGAATGATCCTGCGTCCAGGGACCATTCCGACTCTATCGGTGTGAACCTGGATAGAGCGTCCGCTGTCACATTGCGGACTCCTTGAAGGTGAACTGCCGACAGGTACCACTTCTTCTTTTCCACCAATCGGAAGATGGCCAACATCACCTGGTTGAGAGGTGGTGACCTTGATCCATGTGGTTTCAAGCATCTCACGGCTACCTCGCTGTCCAGCCCAACTATATGTGGATCGAGTGACGCGAGGAGACTTTCTTTAAGGTAAGGAGCACTGCCATAGCTTCTAGAAAGTTTATGAGAAAGGTCTTGAATAGCTTGGACCAAGTCCTCTGGACTTTTTTCCTGATGAGAGTGACTTCCCCATCCCTCCTTTGAGGCGTCTGAGTGAATTGTCACCAACGGGGGAGGTGGCTGAAGAAGAACCGACTTCTTTAGATGTCTGGCTTGGGACCAAGGCCTGAGAAGAGTACGTATACGAAACGGAACTGGTCTTCTCAGATCTCTTCGCGCGATTGATGCATAACTTCTCCAAACTCCGGCTGCATCCTTTAGCTGTGCTCTTAGCAACGGGTCTGTCACCGAAGCAGACTGGAGAGAACCCAGTACTCTCTCCTGCTCGCGTCTTGATACCCTTTTGGAATCTAGAAGTCTCTTGACAGACCCTGCTATCTCATTCCTTTTCTTTGCTGGGAAGGAGAAACGGTGTGACATTAGGTCCCAGTGGATTCCCAGCCACTGGAACTTTGAGATGGAGAAAGTCGAGACTTTTTTTCCTGTTGATCTTGAAGCCTAAATACTCTAGGAACTGGATCACATGAATGGAAGCTTGCAAGCATTCTGTCTTGGATGCTGCCCACACCAGCCAGTCGTCCGGGTAGGCTATTACCTGAATTCCTTTTTAGGCATAATTGCTTGAGAGCTACGCTCGCAAGCTTCGTGAAAATCCTTGGAGCTATATTTAGCCCGAATGGCATGGCTCTGAAGGCGTATAGTCTTCGTTTTAGCTTGAACCCTAGGTGGGGGAGAGTCGACTGTTGATTGGAACGTGCCAATAGGCGTCTGACAATTCTATGGAGACGGTATATGCCCTCTTGGGCAGTAAGGTCCTTATGTGTTGCAGTGTTAGCATCTTGAACTTGCAGTTCACTATGAACTTGTTGAGTGGCGACAAGTCCAGAATGACTCTGAGTTTTTCCGAGTCCTTCTTGGGAACACAAAACAGCCTCCCTTGGAATTGATGGACTTTACCCTTCGGATCACTTTATTCCTCCAACAAATCTTGGATGTACTCCTCCAGAACGGGGGTGGAGTGTTGGAACACCGAGTGCACGGGGGTGGAGTGCTGTACCAGCTCCAGCCCAGTCCATTCTTGAGTAGGCTGTGGGCCCAGGGATCGAAGGTCAACCGATCCCGAAAATTCTAAAGTCTCCCTCCTACCGGTATCATCTCATTTGGACTGTTGTCCAGAAGTCTTGCCTCCCTGACCGCGACCACGCCTGAATACCCTTCCCCTTGAGGGGCGCCTAGACGAGCCTCTGGCTGCTCCTCTAGGCTTTGCTCGAAAGGAAGTTGACTGCCCTTTTAACGTTGGGTTGAATGCCGGGGACTGCGTCGACACGGCCTGGGGTACCCAATGGAAAGTGGTCGAGGATTGTGCCACCATCTGGGGCACTGAAGGCATCGGCAACTGCTGTTGCTGTTACTGTTCAACTGGCTTGACAGGCCGAGACGGTAGCCTAGTCCTTCTAGTCTTCCTCTTCGGTTGGGGACCCTCATCTGGGGAAGACTTTCTCTTGATAGACAGGCCCCACTTTTGGAGAAGATTTCTATTCTCCGTGGCGGCCTTATCCACAACTTCTTTGACCAATTCGCTAGGGAAAAGGTCTTCTCCCCAAATGTTGGAGGAGATTAGTTTCCTTGGCTCGTGCCTCACCGTAGCCGAGGTGAACACGAACTCCCTACAAGCTCTCCTCGCCCTGACAAAGCTGTAAAGATCCTTCATCACTGTGGCCAGATGAATCTTGGCCACTACCATGAACATTTCATGGACCTTGGGGTCACTTGCCATCATCTCAAGAGTGGTCTGAAGAGACATTGAGGCAGCCAGTCTTTCTTTTGTCTCGAGCTCTCTCCGCAAAAGAAAGTCAGACAGCTTAGGGGAGGTTCTCGCCGAACTGACGTCCGGCAATATCAGCCTCCAACTTCCCGACTGAGAAGGTAAGATGGACGTACTTCCAGTCCTTGTGGTCCATGGGTAGGGCCAGCGAAAAGGGGTTTACACTCCTCCAGGGAGGGGCAAGGCTTGCCAGCCTCGACTGCTTTTAATACAGCCGCAAACCCTTTCTGTAAAAAGGGGAAGGCTCTAGCAGGAGAGGACACAAAGGAAGGGAGCTTCTTACTCAATGCAGCAACTTTTGAGTTTGTGAAGCCCCTCTCTTTCATCGAAGATGAAAGCAAAGCTTGAGCCTTAGCATGGTCCATCACTATGACCTCCTTCGGCTCTGTCTCCTCCTTTGAAGCTGGTTCCTTCCTCAACCGGACATAACAGTCCGGATATGACCCTTTGCTGGGCCAGAATTCCACTTTCTCAAGGGGAACTGAACCCAGCTTATCCGACATGACGATCTTTCCAGTCGTCATCGGCATGTGTTCAGCATATCTCCACGGGTTAGCATCTGAGCACAAGGGAAGGTCTTTCACATTGAGCCTTTTCTAGGGCCCATGTGATGCTGCAAGCTTCTGCATCTGCAGTTCTATTGCAGCCGCCTTCTCCATATTCTCCTTCTGCATTTGTCTGATCATTCCAACAATGGAGGAGAGGGCCTGTCCCAGCTCTACTGGGAGAGCGGACGATGTTGAGGGAATAGGTTCAGGGATCAGAACCGGAGCAGCCGACACCTTGTTGGCTTCTTCCTCTACAATGTCTGGGGCTTGATCTTCATCCTGGCCTCCTGCCAGGAGGTCTTCCTCCAGACGCTCGGACACGTCTGACATCCATCCTGTCGTCCAACTGGATGTCTTGCACGGCGACCGCCACTTCAGCATCCAACTTGATCTGAACTAGGGGATCTCCTCTTGAGGCTGGGGAATCACTGCATCAGCTGATGCCCTAGGGAAGAGGTAAGCCCTCATCTTCTCAATTGGAAGATAAGGTCCAGAGGTGTTCTTCTGGAAGCCCCTTACCTAGGTGCAAAGCTTCCCCCTTGCTATATCCCTTGATTCCGCTGTCCTAGGGGAATCAAAAGCTTCAGTAATCAAGTTAGAGCACACGGTACATACCTGGGGGTCCCAATACCGGAGATCACCCTTGGAAACAGCGCATGCTGCGTGCCTCCTACATAATCCATGTCCGCAGAAGTTCTTACTGCAGACGTTGCAGAAAGAACTTCCGCACTTAGGACGTACCTCCTGCAAAGAGAAGAAATTTCCATGAGTATCAAGTGAACTACGTATCACTGGATATGCACAGTTTAGCATAACAAATCAGAAAGGAAAGACAAAAACTTGTGTTTCCTTCACAACCAATTGTTGCAGCCTTCCAGATAATAAAATCGTATGGTTAATCTCTTCTAGAATAACAAATGAAAAGTTTCCAGAGGAAACAGGTGTAGCTCACACCTAGGCAATGATTTTAAAATCCTGGATAATAGACAAGAAAGAACTCACTTTCTTATCTGTAAGGAAACACGAAAGGGCTGTGCAAGACAACACAAAAGTATTAGAACACACAGTTCTGTACCAAAACTTATACTATAGTTTTCTTCCTACAGTATATGTTATACTGAAGAATACTAGTACAGTATAGAAGGTAATGTGTCGGCCGGCTCTAGCCGTCCGGCGCACACCATAACTAGCTTTAAAGTATACTACTTAACAGCTATAAGACGGAAGAACGCTGGTTCAAATGCATGTGCCGGCCGGCAGTAACTGCCGGCCGGCAACAGCCAATGTCGGCTACACAAGGTAGCACCCGGCTGCCGGCCACTGCTCCTAGCGACCGGCAGACAAGGGCTGACATTAGCCGGCCGGCAAAGGTAAAAAACCAATGCCAGCCAGCAGCAAAAGAACCAGAGGACTACGACTGCCCGGCTGACGGCCTCATAGGCCGGCAGCCGGGTCGGGTACAGCACTAGAAGAAAACTGAATGGATGCTGGGATAGGAGCCTAAACTACCTCGTAGCCCGTCAATCCGAAAGAGTGCATATAAGGAAGGGGAGAATCTAATTCAGGCTTCCTGACCAATGCCATCTGGCTCTACAGGCAGGCATGGATGAGGGACCAAGGGACGTCAGGGCAGCACTCAAAGCAGAAGACCCTTGCCGGCCGGCAGAGTCTGCCGGCCGGCAAGGGACTGAGTCAATTCCACATCCTAACCTATCCTAGGTCCAGATGTAGAATGACGTACAGTACTGTAATGGCTAGGCCATTACGGAGATAGAGGGGGAAGGGACAAAAGAGGGTCCTACCAACCTGCTTTAGTGAAGGATCACCCGCAGCCAAGAAAACTCATCTTAGCCTAAGGGAGATCCAAGGAGGGAGGACAGCAATACTTGCCAGCTCCCAAAAAACCAAAGCAAGGAAGGTGTTGCTACTCCTAGGGAAAGGATCTTATCCTCTCACCGAGAACAGCAACAAGGACTAGTCTGCTAGATCACAAAAGAAGGAATCATCTCGTACAGAAAGCTTTGGTAGTGACCTAAGAAGGCTAAGCCTCCTATGTCTGTGTCAGGCCAGCGAGGGAGACTCTACCCCAAGCCAGACAAACACAGACTCAGACTAAAAACTCTGTTGTTCTGTCCCTCTCTGAAACCAGACTTACTGGAACAGGAAGGTACAGTAACACCCCAGTATAGTTTTATCGAAAGTTAATTCAGATAAACCACTTAGGGATAAGCCCAAGGCTTAAACAGAGGGAAAGGGATTGCATACCTTCTCCGAAAAAAAGAAAGCAACTGTGGAGTATGAGAAAGTATACTAAGGCTCCATAAGCAACTTAGCCTAGGCACCAAGAGAATCGATTACCTAAATCACCGAAACTCACTCGTATACTATCTTGGAAATATTCAACATAATCTTAAATGTATTAAAAACAGCCTAATGCTTCAATAAAATTTTAAAACACTCGGAAAACTAAAATCATGCAGGAAGTACTAGGCCCAAACAACTAGGCTAAATGGCCTAGCGTAGGCCAGAGTTGGCGAATACTTCGCCAAAAATAATACTAAAGCACGAAAGGATATCCTATGTAACGCTAAATAGCTAAAATTTATTAAAGCAAAACAACCGGGAATGTCGCTCTGGCTAACTAAAATTCACACCTAGCGAGCGACAGCGTCCATTATGCCTCCGGTAGGTAACGGCTCTTGTAACAAAGATTAATACTATTAATCACTTTAAAAATTACCAAGAGCCTACATTTATACATAAAAGAAATGGTACTCAACTTATCAGAGGCCGACGAAGTTGGAGAAGCCATGAAAAGCTGAATAAATCCAATATTTCAGAGAAACACAGGAAAAAACACCGAGTTGTTAAGCTACGCAAAAAGGAGTACAGATGGCGCCAGGATTGGCGCCAGGCACGCTTACTAAACTGGAGAAGAGGGAGCCTTGGGATCGGCTCCTCCTTTTTCTTTCCCGTTTTCGTTTTCTTGCCAATTGACCCCTCGATGTGTTATCTCTGTTTGGGGTGCAGATTGCCATGTGGCGTGTCAAGAATACGTCCTCTGATATGTCGCGATATCCCTTTCATTAGGGATATTCGCTCCAGGAGTTAGAATTCTGGGTACTTAAGGTAAATTCTCTGGGAATATCGCCGTAGTTGTAATATACCCTAGGAAGCTGCCCTATAGGAACTTCCATCAGGATGACATGGCTTGAGCCCAAATATATATATATATATATATATATATATATATATATATATATATATATATATATATATATATATATATATATATATATATATATATATATATATATATATATGAACATTCAGTATATATATATATATATATATATATATATATATATATATATATATATATATATATATATATATATATATATATATATATATATATATATATATATATATATACATATATATATATATATATATATATATATATATATATATATATATATATATATATATATATATATATATATATATATATATATATATATATATATATATATATATATATATATATATATATATATATATGAACATGCAGTATATATATATATATATATATATATATATATATATATATATATATATATATATATATATATATATATATATATATATATATATATATATATATATATATATATATATATATATATATATATATATATATATATATTTGGGCTCAAGCCATGTCGTCCTGATGGAAGTTCTTTAAAGGCAGCTTCCTAGGGTATATTACAACTACGGCGATATTCCCAGAAAATTTACCTTAAGGTACCCAGAATTCTAACTCCTGGAGCGAGTATCCCTAAAAAAGACCTTAGGGATATCGTAAATATCAGTGGACGTATTCTTGACACGCCTCATAGCAATCTATACCCCGAATAGAGTTAACACTTCGTAGGGGTCAAATGGCAAGAAAACGAAAACGATAAGAAAAGGGGGGAGCCGTTCGTAAGGCATCTCTCCTCCCCGTTTTGTAAGCGTGCCCTGCGCCGCTCACGGCGCCATCTGTATTCCTTTTTGCGTAGCTATACGACTCGGTGTTTTTCCCTGTGTTACTACCAAAATCTTGGATTTACTCGCTTATTATGCTTTCTCCAACTTCTTCTGCCTCGGATAAGTTGAGTTCTATTTCTTTTATGTATAAATGTACGCTCTTGTTTAAAATTAAAGTAATTAAAAGAGTTATCTTTGATACAAGAGCTGTTGCCTGCTGGAGGCGTCATGGACGCTGTCGCTCGCTAGAATAGGATTTATTTGTTAGCAAGAGCGACGTTCCCAGCCCCTTGCGCTTTAATAATTAGCTGCTCAGCTTATTAGGAATTCTGTTATGATGCGATAGTAGTGTGCCTGGCGAAAGTTTTGCCTAGGCTGACCAACACTAGTCTTCGTAGCCTAGTTGTTGGCCCTTGTACTTCCTGCATGATAATAAGCCTTCCAAGTGTGATTTTTATTGCTTAAAGCGTTAGGCAGCGTTATACATATAAGCTCTTTTCGAGTATTTTCCAAGATAGTATTGGAGTGAGTTTCGGTGATTTAGGTAATCGATTCTCTTAGTGCCTAGGCTAGGTTGTCTTAGGTCATTATAATATTTTCTGTTTCCCCGTTTGCTCCCTTCTCTTCGGAGAAGGGGCAAACCCTTTCCCTCTGTTTAAGCCTTAGGTTTAACTCTAGTGGTTTGTTTGAATTAAATTTCAAATATAACTATGCTGGAGTAGTACTGTACCTTCCTGCTCCAACTGACTTGGTTCAGAGGGGAACAGTACAGCAGTGTATTAGTCTGAGTCCGTGTTGGTCTAGCGTGGGGCAGAGTCTCCCTTGCTGACTGACACGGGCATAGGAGGTTTATCCTCCTTGGATCACCTTGTTGGGTTCCTGTAGTTGATCCCTTCGCCCGGTGACCCCTCAGACTTGTCCTCTTTGCCGTTCCGGATTCGGGATATGTTCCCTTTCCGGAATAGTAATTCCTTCCTTGCCTTGGTTTTAGGGAGGCAGCCAGTAGTGCCGGCCTCCCTCCCGGGATTTCTCTGGCTGAGATGAGCTTTCTTAGTTGGGAATGATCCTTAACCAAGGCAAGGTTGGACAGGACCCTCTGTCCTTCCCTTCTATTTTTCCGTTTCCTTTGTGTCAGTCGTCCGCATCCGTACCTAGCCTAGGTTAGGATGGGGAACTGAAGTGGTCCCCTGTCGGCCGGCAGAGTGTGCCGACCGGCAGAGACCCTTTCTTTTGAGTGCTGCCCGGTCCTTTCTTGGTCCCTCAACCGCTGCCGTCTGTAGATTCAGTAAGCAGTGGTTAGGAAGCCTGACTTAGTGTCTCCCCTTCCTCTCGGCACTCTTTTGGGTGCCGGGCGCAGAGGTTCATAGCCTCTTAGCCCGGCACTCATTCTGTTGTCTTCTTATGTGTTGTCCTTGCCGTCTGCCGGCCTAGGGGCCGGCCGTCGGTGGGGGGTGTTTTCCAGTTCTCTTGCTGTCGGTCGGCGGTGGTTATATGCCTTTGCCGGCCGGTCTCTTGCTCATCTGCCGGCTACTATGAGTGGCGGCCGGCAGCCGAGCGCTACCTGGTGTGGATGCCAGCCGGCAGGGTTTGCTTACCGCTGCCGGCCGGCCTGCTACACTGCTCGGTTAGCCGGCCACTAAGAGTGATGGCCGGCAACACGGTGCTACCCTAGTGGCTGCGGACCGGCAACCACTGCCGGCCGGTTCAGGCATGGGAACTGGAGTTCTCCGCAATAGGGGTGATCTGAAGTTGTATACTTGAGATCTACCTTTGGAAAAAAGGGGGGGGGGGGTGCTGACCGGCAAGAGCCGGCCGGCAAACCACCCTCATGTACTGTATCAGTTCTTTCTTGGGTGGTGTATTCTACCAAGGGAGACAATGATATAGTAGGTTACAACACTGTTTTTCTAACTTACTTGTGTTACTTTGTGCAATCACTTGGTGTCGCCTTACAAGGATAAAAAGAAAATTCTTTTCATCTCTGGCCAGAATGGTAAAATCTTACCTTAGGTGTGAGCTACACCTAATTTCCCTCGGGAAATATGATCTCTGGTTATTCTAGTAAAGACTAACTACGTGATTTTATGGCTGGTGGGCTTCCACAGGTGATTGTGTGGGTTTCACAAGTAGGTGTCTTTCCCTTATTCTTTGTGAATGCTCATTTTTACATGTGAATTGAAATTCACTTGATATTCATGGAAATTTTCTTCTTTTACAGGAGGAGCATCCGAAATGTGATAGTGTCTTCTGCAATGTCCGCAGCAAGAACTTTTGCGGACATGTCTCGTGTAGGAGGCACCCGGCTTGCGCAGCCTCCAATGATGATCATCGCTACTGGGATCCGCAGGTATGTGCAGTATGTACTAACCTGCTATCAGAGGCTTTTGAATTCCCTAGGTCGGCGGAGTCAAGGGATGCAGCGAGGGAGAAGCTCCGTTTATGGGTAAGGGGTTTCCAGAAGAACACCACTGGACCTTATCTTCCTAACGAGAAAATGAGGGCATACCTTTTTCCCAAAGCTTCTACTGACGCTGTTGTTCCCCAGCCTCGGCCGGAGATCCCTCTCGTCCAGATCCCAGTGGAGGAGGATGTTGCGGATGCCATGCAGGACATCCAGCTGGATGACAAGATGTCTGACTTGTCCGACCGTGCGGAACAGGACCTCCCCGCAGAGGGTGAGGAGGAGGATCAAGATCCGATTGCCGTGGAGGAAGAGGTTCCCGTACCTTCAGACGTTCCGGTTCAGGCCCCTGAACCTATCCCCTCTACTTCGTCCGCTCTTCCAGCAGAGCTGGGACAGGCTCTCTCTTCCATCGTTGGTATGATACAACAGATGCAGAGGGAGAATAATCAGAAGGCCGCTGCAATGGAGCTCCAGATGCAGAAGATCACAGAATCACGTGGACCTCCAAAGAAGCTCAACGTGATGGACCTTCCTCTGTGCTCGGATGCCAACCAGTGGAGATATGCCGAGCACATGCCGATGACGGTCGGGAAGATCGTCATGTCGGAGAAACTGGGCTCAGTTCTTCTTGAGGAGGTGGAATTCTGGCCCAGTAGAGGGGCCTACCCGGACTGTTATGTCCGTCTGAAGAAGGAGCCGGCCTCGAAGGAGGAGACGGAACCGAAGGAGGTGATCATCCTGGATCACTCCAAGGCTCAAGCTGCCTTAACATCTGCATTGAAGGAGAGGGGGTTCTCAAACTCTAAAGTTGCTGCTTTGAGTAAGAAGCACCCCTCCTTCATATCCTCCCCAGCTAGGGCCTTCCCCTTTATGCAGAAAGGGTTCGCGGCCGTTTTGAAGGCGGTTGAAGCTGGCAAATCATGTCATCTCTGGAGGAATGCAAACCACTGTCGTTGGCCTTGCCGTTGGATAACAAGGACTGGAAGGAGGTACACCTCACCTTCTCGGTTGGGAAGTTGGACGCCGACATTGCAGGTCAGCAGTTCGGCGAAAACCTTCCCAAGTTGTCGGAATTCCTCCTACGGAGGGAATTGGACACAAAGGAGCGTCTGGCAGCCTCGATGTCTCTCCAGACTAACATGGAGACAATGGCTAGCGACCCCAAGATGCCTGAGATGTTCATGGTAATGGCCAAGATCCATCTGGCCACGGTGACTAAGGACCTCTATTGCTTTGTCAAAGCGAGGAGGGCCTGTAGAGAGTTTGTTTTCGCCTCGGCCACAGTGAGGCATGAACCCAACAGACTCATTTCATCTAGCATCTGGGGTAAAGATCTCTTTCCCAATGAAGTGGTCAAGGAGGTGGTGGACAAGGCAGCCACTGAGAACCGTAATCTTCTCCTTAAGTGGGGCCTGTCCCTTAAGAGGAAGTCTTCCCCTGATGAGGGCCCTCAGCCGAAAGGAAAGGCGAAGAAATCGAGGTTTTCTTCCCGTCCAGCCAAGCCTTTCAGACCAGAACGACAACAGCAGCAGCAGCCAGCTTTGCCTCCAGTACCACAACTGGTAGCCCAGACCCCGACCACCTTCCAATGGGTACCCCAAGCCGTGTCATCAGCATCCCCGGCATTCAATCCAGTGTTCGAAGGGCAATCGACCACGTTTCGAGCAAAGCCCAGAGGTGCAGCCAGAGGTTCAGCGAGACGCCCCTCTAGGGGAAGAGGATTCAGAGGTGGTCGCGGCCAGGGAGGCAAGACTGCAGGGCAGTCAAAGTGAAGTGTCGCCGGTAGGTGGGAGACTACAGTATTTCCGGGATCGCTGGACCTTCGATCCCTGGGCCCTCAGCCTGCTCAAAAATGGACTGGGTTGGAGTTGGTACAGTACTTCGCCCCTGTGCCCTCAATTTTTCCAACACTCCACCCCCGTTTTGGAGGAGTACATTCAAGAACTGTTGGAGAAAAAAGTGATCCGGAGGGTAAAGTCCATCAAGTTTCAAGGGAGGCTGTTTTGTGTTCCCAAGAAAGACTCGGGGAAACTCAGAGTCATTCTGGACTTGTCACCACTCAAGTTCATAGTGAACCACAAGTTTAAGATGTTAACGTTACAACACATAAGGGCCTTACTGCCCAAGAGGGCATATACCGTCTCCATCGATTTGTCAGACGCATATTGGCACGTTCCAATAAGTCGCCGTCTCTCCCCCTACCTAGGATTCAAGCTACAACAAAAACTTTATGCTTTCAGAGCGATGCCTTTCGGGCTAAACATAGCCCCAAGGATCTTTACGAAGCTTGCGAGCGCAGCGCTCAAACAGTTACGCCTAAAAGGGTTCCAGGTAGTAGCCTACCTGGACGATTGGTTGGTGTGGGCAGCATCCAGAGCGGAATGCTTGCAGGCTTCCCTACAGGTGATTCAGTTCCTGGAATATCTAGGTTTCATGATCAACAGAAAGAAGTCTCGTCTTTCTCCAGCTCAGAGGTTCCAGTGGTTGGGAATTCACTGGGATCTAGTGTCACACCGTTTTTCCATTCCGATGTCGAAAAGGAAGGAAATAGCGAGGTCTGTCAGGAGACTTCTAGGTTCCGAGAGGATATCAAGAGGCGAACAAGAGAGGGTTTTGGGCTCTCTTCAATTCGCATCAGTAACAGACCCAGTGCTAAGAGCACAGCTAAAAGATGCAGCGGGAGTTTGGAGAACCTTTGCATCGAAAGAGCGGAGGGACTTGAAGAGGCCGGTCCCACTTCGGCTACGTTCTCTTCTCAGACCGTGGTCTCAAGCCAGTCGTCTAAAGAGGTCAGTACCTCTTCAGCCACCCCCCCCCCCCCCCCCCCGTCAGTGACAATCCACACAGACGCCTCAAAGGTAGGGTGGGGAGGTCACTCCCATCGGAAAAAAGTGCAAGGGAACTGGTCCAAGCTATTTGGGACTTTTCACATAAACTTTCTAGAAGCTATGGCAGTGCTTCTTACCCTGAAGAAAGTATCCCCACGTCACTCGATCCATGTAAGGTTGGTACTGGACAGCGAGGTGGTAGTGAAATGTCTGAATCGGCGGGGATCGAGATCTCCACCTCTCAACCAGGTAATGTTAGCCATATTTCGACTGGCGGAGAAGAAGAAGTGGCACCTGTCAGCAGTTCACCTTCAAGGAGTCCGGAATGTGACCGCGGACGCTCTATCCAGGGTTACACCGATAGATTCGGAATGGTCTCTAGACGCAGGATCATTCTCCTTCATCTTGAGACAAGTCCCAGAACTGCAGATAGACCTCTTCGCGACGAAGGACAACAAGAAGCTGCCGAGATATGTGTCCCCATACGAGGACCCCTTGGCGGAAGCAGTAGATGCGATGTCCCTCGATTGGAACAGATGGTCCAGGATCTACCTGTTTCCCCCTCACAATCTGATGTTGAGGGTCCTCAACAAACTGAGATCCTTCAAGGGAGTAGCAGCAATAGTGGCCCACAAGTGGCCGAACAGTGTATGGTTCCCTCTAGCTCTGGAACTACGACTAGAGTTTCTACCACTCCCGGACCCAGTTCTGTCCCAACAAGTCTTGAGACAAGTCCCAGAACTGCAGATAGACCTCTTCGCGACGAAGGACAACAAGAAGCTGCCGAGATATGTGTCCCCATACGAGGACCCCTTGGCGGAAGCAGTAGATGCGATGTCCCTCGATTGGAACAGATGGTCCAGGATCTACCTGTTTCCCCCTCACAATCTGATGTTGAGGGTCCTCAACAAACTGAGATCCTTCAAGGGAGTAGCAGCAATAGTGGCCCACAAGTGGCCGAACAGTGTATGGTTCCCTCTAGCTCTGGAACTACGACTAGAGTTTCTACCACTCCCGGACCCAGTTCTGTCCCAACAAGTCCAGAAGTCGACTGTCTACGCTTCATTACAGAAAACCCGGACCCTGCAGCTCATGATTTTCTCTCCCTAGCGGTGAAGAAACGGTTCGGAATCTCGAAAGATAGCATCGACTTCCTGGAAGAATATAAGTGTAAGTCTACTAGAAGGCAGTACGAATCAGCATGGAAGAAATGGGTAGCCTTTGTCAAAGACAAGAATCCGCACGAGATCTCTACGGAGTTCTGCCTATCCTTCTTCATCCACCTCCACGGTCAGGGGCTGGCGGCTAA
>NC_090731.1:127375913-127383413 GCF_036898095.1 Palaemon carinicauda
ATATATATATATATATATATATATATATATATATATATATATATATATATATATATATGTATGTATATATATATATATATATATATATATATATATATAATACATATACTGTATGTATATATATAATATATATATATATATATATATATATATATATATATATATATTTATATATATATATATATATATATATATATATATATATATATATATATATATATATATATATTTTTGGGCTCAAGCTATGTCGTCCTGATGGAAGTTCCTATAGGGTAGCTTCCTAGGGTATATTACAACTACGGCGATATTCCCAGAGAATTTACCTTAAGGTACTAGAATTCTAACTCCTGTAGCGAGTATCCCTCGTGAAAGGGATATCGCGACATATCAGAGGACGTATTCTAGACACGCCACATGGCAATCTACATCCTGGACAGAGATTTCGTCTCGTTGGAGGTGATTGGCGAGATACGAATTCGGGAAAGAAAAAGGGGAGCCGCTCCCAAGGCTTCCCTATCCTCCGATTTGTATGCGTGCCTGGCGCCAATCCTGGCGCCATCTGTATTCCTTTTTGTGTAGCTTAACAACTCGGTGTTTTTTCCTGTTTTTCTCGCAAATCTTGGATTTATTCTACTTTTCATGGCTTCTCCGTCTTCGTCGGCCTCTGATAAGTTGAGTATAATGTCTTTTATGTATAAATGTAGGCTGCTGGTAAAATTTTTTGAGTGATTAATAGGATTAATCTTTGATACAAGAGCCGTAGCCTACCAGAGGCGTCCTGGACGCTGTCACTCGCTAGGTATAAATTATTTAGTCAGAGCGACATTCCTGGTTGTTTTGCTTTAATAAATTTTAGCTATTTAGCATTACATAGGGTTTCCTTTCGTGCTTAGTATTATTTGGCGAAGTATTCGCCATTCTGGCCTACGCTAGGCCCTGTAGCCTAGTCGTTTGGTCCTAGTACTTCATGCATGATTATGGTTTTTCCGAGTGTAATTAAAATTTTATTGAAGCTTTAGGCTATATTTTATACATTTTAGACTGTGTGGAATATTTCCAAGATAGTATACGAGTGAGTTTCGGTGATTTAGGTAATCGATCCTCTTGGTGCCTAGGCTAGTTGCTTATGGAGCCTTAGTATACTTTATCATACTCCCCGGTTGCTTTCTTTTCTTCGGAGAAGGTATGCAATCCCTTTCCCTCTGTTTAAGCCTTGGGCTTATCCCTAAGTGGTTTTTTCCGAATGTATTTTCGATAAAACTATACTGGGGTGTTACTGTACCTTCCTGTTCCTGTAGTATGGTTCAAGAGGGACAGAACAACAGAGTTTTTTAGTCTGAGTCTGTGTTGTCTGGCTTGGGGCTGAGTCCCCCTCGCTGACCTGACACAGACAAAGGGAGCTTAGCTCCCTTAGGTCACTACCGAAGGTTTCTGTGGATATGATTCCTTCTTTTTTGATCTACCAGACTAGTCCTTGTTGCTGTTCTCGGGGAAGGATAAGTATTTTCCCTGGGAGTAGCAACGCCTTCCTTGCTTTGGTGCTCTGGGAGCTGGCAAGTATTGCTGGCCTTCCCCCTTAGATCTCCCTTAGGCTAAGATAAGTTTGTTGGCTGCGGGTGATCTGTCACTAAAGCAAGGTTGGCAGGACCCTCTTGTCCCTTCCCCCTCTTTCTTCGTAATGGCCGAACCATTACTGTACTGTACGTCGTTCTACATCTGGACCTAGTATAGGTTAGGATGTGGAATTGACTCAGCCCCTTGCCGGCCGGCAAAGCTGCTGGCCGGGAAGGGTCTTATGTTTCGAGTGCTGCCCGGACCTCTCTTGGTCCCTCATCCATGCCTGCCTGTAGAGCCAGACGGCATTGGTCAGGAAGCCTGAATTAGGTCCTCCCCTTCCTTATATGCACTCTTTCGGTTGCCGGGCTTGGAGGTTGTGTACACTCTTATCCCGGCATCCATTCTATTTTTCTTCTAGTGCTGTATCTGACCCGGCTCCCGGCCTATGAGGCCGGCAGCAGGTCAGGTGTAGTCCTCTGGTTCTTTTGCTGCCGGCTGGCATCGTACTTGTACCTTTGCCGGCCGGCTTATGTCAGCCCTTGACTGCCGGTCACCAAGAGTGTGGCCGGCAGCTGGGTACTACCTTGTGTAGTTGCTAGCCGGCAGCCATTGCCGGCCAACATTGGCTGTTACCGGCCGGCAGTTGCTGTCGACCGGCACATGCATTTGAACCAGAGTGCTGCCGCCTTATAGCTGTTAAGTAGTATACTTTAAAGCTAGTTGTGGTGTGTGCCGGCCGGCAAAGGCAGGCCGGCACACATCCCCCTATACTGTACTAGTATTCTTCAGTATAACATATACAGTAAGAAGAAAACTATGGTAAGGGTTTCGGTACAGCACTGTGTCTTCTAACACTATTGTGTTTTCTTGCACACCCCTTTGCTGTTGCCCTACAGATAGGAAGCTGAGTTCTTTCCTGTCTATTATCCAGGATTTTAAAATCATTGCTTAGGTGTGAGCTCCACCTGTTTCCTCTGGAAACCTTGCATTGGTTACTCAAGAAGAGATAAACCATTTTGATTTTATTATCTGGAAGGCTGCAACAATGGGTTGTGAGGGAAACACAAGTGTGTGTCTTTCCTTTATGAATTGTTATGCTATACTATGCATATCCAGTGATACATAGTTCACTTGATACTCATGAAAATTTCTTCTCTTTACAGGAGGACCCTCCGAAGTGCGGAAATGTTTTCTGCAACGTCCGCAGCAAGAACCTCTGCGGACATGAGTGTTGTAGGAGACACGCAGCATGCGCTGTCTCCAAGGATGATATCCAGTATTGGGACCCTCAGGTATGTACTGTATGCAGTAACCTGATTACTGAGGCTTTTGATTCCCCTAGAACGGCGGAATCAAGGGATATAGCAAGGGAGAAGCTTCGTACCTGGGTAAGGGGCTTCAAAAAGAACACCTCTGGCCCTTATCTTCCAAGTGAGAAGATGAGGGCGTATCTTTTTCCCAAGGCATCAGCTGATGCAGTGATTCCCCAGCCTCAAGAGGAGATCCCTCAAGATCAAGTCCAGGTGGACGTGGAAGTCACAGTCGCGATGCAAGACATCCAGTTAGATGACAGGATGTCTGACCTGGACGAACGTTTGGAACAAGACCTCCTGGCAGAAGGTCAGGATGTAGTTCAAACCCCGGATGTCGTAGAGGATGAGGTCGACGAGGTGTCGGCTACTCCGGTTCAGATTCCGGAGCCTATCCCCTCAACATCGGCCGGTCTCCCAGTAGAACTGGGACAGGCCATCTCTTCGATTGTTGGAATGATCCAACAAATGCAGAAGGCGAATCAGGAGAAGGCGGCTGCTATGGAACTGCGTATGCAGTCCCTGGCAGAATCACATGGGCCCCGGGAAAGGCTCAATGTGAAAGACCTTCCCTTATGCTCAGATGCTAACCCATGGAGGTATGCTGAGCACATGCCGATGACGACTGGAAAGATCGTCATCTCGGATAAGCTGGGTTCAGTTCCCCTAGAGGAGGTGGAATTCTGGCCCAGCAAGGCATCATATCCGGACTGCTGTGTCCGGCTGAGAAAAGAACCAGCTTCAAGGGAGGAGACAGAGCCGAAGGAGGTCATAATTATGGACCACGCTAAGGCTCAAGCCCTACTTTCATCCTCGATGAAAGAGAGGGGCTTCTCTAACTCGAAGGTAGCTGCATTGAGCAAGAAGCTCCCTTCTTTTGTGTCCTCTCCTGCTAGAGCCTTCCCCTTTTTACAGAAAGGGTTTGCGGCTGTCCTAAAGGCAGTCGAGGCCGGGAAGCCTTGCCCCTCCCTGGAGGAGTGTAAACCCTTGTCGCTGGCCCTGCCTATGGACCACAAAGACCGGAAGGATGTCCATCTGACGTTCTCAGTGGGAAAGTTGGAAGCTGATATTGCCGGACGGCAATTCGACGAGGACCTCTCCAAGCTGTCCGACTCTCTTTTACGAAGAGAGTTCGAGACAAAAGAAAGACTGGCTGCCTCAATGTCTCATCAGACTACTCTTGAGACGATGGCAAGTGACCCCAAGGTCCATGAAATGTTCATGGTGGTGGCTAAGTCTCACCTAGCCACAGTGACGAAGGACCTTTATAGCTTCGTCAAGGCAAGGAGAGCTTGCAGGGAGTTCGTGTTCACCAGGGCTACGGTGAGAGACGAGCCAAGGAAGTTAATCTCCTCCAACATTTGGGGAAAAGACCTTTTCCCAACTGATGTGGTCAAAGAAGTTGTTGATAAGGCCGCCGTGGAGAATAGAAACCTTCTCCAGAAGTGGGACCTGGCTATCAAAAGAAAGTCTTCCCCAGATGAGGGTCCTCAACCAAAGAGGAAGAATATGAGGACTAGGCTACCGTCTCGGCCAGCCAAGCCTTTTAGACAGCAACAGCAACTGCAATTGCCATTGCCTCCAGTGCCCCAGATGGTGGAACGAACCCCGACCACTTTTCAGTGGGTACCCCAGGCTGTGCCAGGTCAGTCCACCGCATTCACCCCAACGTTCGAAGGACAGTCTTCTTCCTTTCGTGCAAAACCTAGAGGAGCAGCCAGAGGCTCGTCTAGGCGCTCCTCAAGGGGAAGGGGATTCAGAGGTGGTCGTGGTCAGGGAGGCAAGACCTCAGGACGGCAGTCCAAGTGAAACGATACCGGTAGGAGGGAGACTGATGAAATTTCGGGATCGCTGGACCTTCGATCCCTGGGCCCAAAGCCTACTCAAGAATGGACTGGGCTGGAGCTGGTACAGCACTCCACCCCCGTGCCTTCGGTTTTTCCAACACTCCACCCCCGTTCTGGAGGAGTACGTTCAAGAACTGTTGGAGAAAAAGGTGATCTGAAAGGTGAAGTCCATCAAATTGCAAGGGAGGCTGTTTTGTGTTCCCAAGAAAGACTCGGAAAAGCTCAGAGTCATTCTGGACTTGTCGCCACTCAACAAGTTCATAGTGAATTGCAAATTCAAGATGCTAACACTGCAACACATAAGGACCTTACTGCCCAAGAGGGCATACTCAGTCTCTATAGACTTGTCAGACGCCTATTGGCACATTCCAATCAGCCGTCGACTCTCCCCCTACCTAGGGTTCAGGCTACAAGGGAGACTATACGCCTTCAGAGCCATGCCATTCGGGCTAAACATAGCCCCAAGGATTTTCACGAAGCTTGCGAGCGCAGCTCTCAAACAATTACGCCTAAAGGGAATTCAGGTAGTAGCCTACCTCGACGACTGGCTGGTGTGGGCAGCATCCGAGACCGAATGCTTGCAACCTTCCAGTCAGGTGATCCAGTTCCTAGAGTACCTAGGCTTCAAGATCAACAGAAAAAAGTCTCGACTTTCTCCATCCCAAAAGTTCCAGTGGCTGGGAATCCACTGGGACCTTTTGTCACACAGTTTCTCCATCCCGACGAAGAAAAGGAAGGAGATAGCGGGCTCTGTCAAGAGACTTCTAGATTCAGAAAGGATATCAAGACGCGAACAGGAGAGGGTATTAGGCTCTCTCCAGTTTGCTTCAGTGACAGACCCAGTGCTAAGAGCACAGCTAAAGGATGCAACCGGAGTTTGGAGAAGGTATGCATCAAACGCGCGAAGAGATCTGAGAAGACCAGTGCCGCCTCTGCTACGTACTCTTCTCAGGCCTTGGTCCCAAGCCAAACATCTAAAGAAGTCGGTTCTTCTTCAGCCACCTCCCCCGTCAATGACGATTCACTCAGACGCCTCAAAGGAGGGATGGGGAGTTCACTCTCATCGGAAAAAAGTCCAGGGGACTTGGTCCAAGCTATTCAGGACCTTTCATATAAACTTTCTAGAAGCTATGGCAGTGCTCCTTACCTTTAAGAAAGTCTCCCCGCGTCACTCGATCCACATAAGATTGGTGATGGACAGCGAGGTGGTTGTGAGATGCTTGAATCGACAAGGGTCGAGGTCACCACCTCTCAACCAGGTGATGTTAGCCATTTTCCGATTGGCGGAAAAGAAGAAGTGGTACCTGTCGGCAGTTCACCTTCAAGGAGTCCGCAATGTGACAGCGGACGCTCTATCCAGGTTCACACCGATAGAGTCGGAATGGTCCTTAGACGCAGAATCATTCTCCTTCATTCTGAATCAAGTCCCAGAACTGCAGATAGACCTCTTTGCGACGAAAGACAACAAGAAGTTGCCCCTGTACGTGTTCCCGTACGAGGACCCCTTAGCGGAAGCAGTGGACGCGATGTCCCTCGACTGGAACAGATGGTCCAGGATTTATCTGTTCCCTCCTCACAACCTTCTGTTGAGGGTCCTCAACAAACTGAGATCCTTCAAGGGGGTAGCGACAATAGTGGCCCACAAGTGGCCGAACAGTATGTGGTTCCCCTTGGCGTTGGAACTACAGATGAAGTTTGTGCCGCTACCACATCCAGTTCTGACCCAGAGAGTCCAGAAGTCGACTGTCTGCGCTTCATTACAGAAAATCCGGACCCTGCAGCTCATGATTTTCTCGCCCTTGCGGTGAGAAAGCGTTTCGGGATTTCGAAAGCCAGCATAGACTTCCTAGAGGAATATAAGTGCAAATCGACTAGAAGGCAATATGAGTCATCTTGGAGAAAAAGGGTGGCCTTTGTAAAGGCAAAGAATCCGCAGGAGATCTCAACAGACTTCTGCTTATCTTTCTTCATCCACCTCCATGGCCAAGGGTTGGCAGCTAACACGATTTCAGTGTGTAAATCTGCTTTGATGAGACCCATTTTATTTGCCTTCCAGATCGACCTAGGTAACGAGATCTTTAATAAAGTTCCGAAAGCCTGCGCTAGGCTCAGACCTTCAGCACCTCCAAAGCCCATCTCATGGTCTTTAGACAAAGTTCTTCATTTCGCCTCCCTGTTGAGTAATGAAGAATGTGCATTAAAGGATTTGACGCAAAAAGTTATTTTCCTATTTGCACTCGCGTCCGGGGCCAGGGTTAGTGAGATCGTAGCCCTCTCGAGAGAGGCAGGTCGTGTTCAGTTCCTGGATGGGGGGGATCTGAACCTGTTTCCGGATCCTACGTTTCTCGCCAAGAATGAGTTACCCACCAAACAGGTGGGGTCCCTGGAGAATCTGCCCTCTGAAAGAAGATGCATCTCTATGTCCAGTAGAATGCCTAAAGGTCTATCTTCGTAGAACTTCAGACTTCAAGGGTGGTCAACTATTCAGGGGAGAAACATCAGGCTCAAATTTATCTCTGAATCAACTCAGAGCGAAAATCACATATTTTATTCACAGAGCGGATCCTGACAGTACACCCGCAGGTCACGATCCGAGGAAAGTTGCTTCATCCCTAAATTTCTTTAATTGTATGGATTTTGAACATCTCCGTTCATACACGGGCTGGAAATCTTCCAGGGTGTTCTTTCGCCACTATGCGAAGCAAGTAGAGGAACTAAAGAGATCTGTGGTAGCAGTGGGTCGTGTAGTTAACCCTACTGTTTAACTCTGCGAGGAACAGAGGTCT
>NC_090731.1:127388413-127395913 GCF_036898095.1 Palaemon carinicauda
GCGAGATACGAATTCGGGAAAGAAAAAGGGGAGCCGCTCCCAAGGCTTCCCTATCCTCCGATTTGTATGCGTGCCTGGCGCCAATCCTGGCGCCATCTGTATTCCTTTTTGTGTAGCTTAACAACTCGGTGTTTTTTCCTGTTTTTCTCGCAAATCTTGGATTTATTCTACTTTTCATGGCTTCTCCGTCTTCGTCGGCCTCTGATAAGTTGAGTATAATGTCTTTTATGTATAAATGTAGGCTGCTGGTAAAATTTTTTGAGTGATTAATAGGATTAATCTTTGATACAAGAGCCGTAGCCTACCAGAGGCGTCCTGGACGCTGTCACTCGCTAGGTATAAATTATTTAGTCAGAGCGACATTCCTGGTTGTTTTGCTTTAATAAATTTTAGCTATTTAGCATTACATAGGGTTTCCTTTCGTGCTTAGTATTATTTGGCGAAGTATTCGCCATTCTGGCCTACGCTAGGCCCTGTAGCCTAGTCGTTTGGTCCTAGTACTTCATGCATGATTATGGTTTTTCCGAGTGTAATTAAAATTTTATTGAAGCTTTAGGCTATATTTTATACATTTTAGACTGTGTGGAATATTTCCAAGATAGTATACGAGTGAGTTTCGGTGATTTAGGTAATCGATCCTCTTGGTGCCTAGGCTAGTTGCTTATGGAGCCTTAGTATACTTTATCATACTCCCCGGTTGCTTTCTTTTCTTCGGAGAAGGTATGCAATCCCTTTCCCTCTGTTTAAGCCTTGGGCTTATCCCTAAGTGGTTTTTTCCGAATGTATTTTCGATAAAACTATACTGGGGTGTTACTGTACCTTCCTGTTCCTGTAGTATGGTTCAAGAGGGACAGAACAACAGAGTTTTTTAGTCTGAGTCTGTGTTGTCTGGCTTGGGGCTGAGTCCCCCTCGCTGACCTGACACAGACAAAGGGAGCTTAGCTCCCTTAGGTCACTACCGAAGGTTTCTGTGGATATGATTCCTTCTTTTTTGATCTACCAGACTAGTCCTTGTTGCTGTTCTCGGGGAAGGATAAGTATTTTCCCTGGGAGTAGCAACGCCTTCCTTGCTTTGGTGCTCTGGGAGCTGGCAAGTATTGCTGGCCTTCCCCCTTAGATCTCCCTTAGGCTAAGATAAGTTTGTTGGCTGCGGGTGATCTGTCACTAAAGCAAGGTTGGCAGGACCCTCTTGTCCCTTCCCCCTCTTTCTTCGTAATGGCCGAACCATTACTGTACTGTACGTCGTTCTACATCTGGACCTAGTATAGGTTAGGATGTGGAATTGACTCAGCCCCTTGCCGGCCGGCAAAGCTGCTGGCCGGGAAGGGTCTTATGTTTCGAGTGCTGCCCGGACCTCTCTTGGTCCCTCATCCATGCCTGCCTGTAGAGCCAGACGGCATTGGTCAGGAAGCCTGAATTAGGTCCTCCCCTTCCTTATATGCACTCTTTCGGTTGCCGGGCTTGGAGGTTGTGTACACTCTTATCCCGGCATCCATTCTATTTTTCTTCTAGTGCTGTATCTGACCCGGCTCCCGGCCTATGAGGCCGGCAGCAGGTCAGGTGTAGTCCTCTGGTTCTTTTGCTGCCGGCTGGCATCGTACTTGTACCTTTGCCGGCCGGCTTATGTCAGCCCTTGACTGCCGGTCACCAAGAGTGTGGCCGGCAGCTGGGTACTACCTTGTGTAGTTGCTAGCCGGCAGCCATTGCCGGCCAACATTGGCTGTTACCGGCCGGCAGTTGCTGTCGACCGGCACATGCATTTGAACCAGAGTGCTGCCGCCTTATAGCTGTTAAGTAGTATACTTTAAAGCTAGTTGTGGTGTGTGCCGGCCGGCAAAGGCAGGCCGGCACACATCCCCCTATACTGTACTAGTATTCTTCAGTATAACATATACAGTAAGAAGAAAACTATGGTAAGGGTTTCGGTACAGCACTGTGTCTTCTAACACTATTGTGTTTTCTTGCACATCCCTTTGCTGTTGCCCTACAGATAGGAAGCTGAGTTCTTTCCTGTCTATTATCCAGGATTTTAAAATCATTGCTTAGGTGTGAGCTCCACCTGTTTCCTCTGGAAACCTTGCATTGGTTACTCAAGAAGAGATAAACCATTTTGATTTTATTATCTGGAAGGCTGCAACAATGGGTTGTGAGGGAAACACAAGTGTGTGTCTTTCCTTTATGAATTGTTATGCTATACTATGCATATCCAGTGATACATAGTTCACTTGATACTCATGAAAATTTCTTCTCTTTACAGGAGGACCCTCCGAAGTGCGGAAATGTTTTCTGCAACGTCCGCAGCAAGAACCTCTGCGGACATGAGTGTTGTAGGAGACACGCAGCATGCGCTGTCTCCAAGGATGATATCCAGTATTGGGACCCTCAGGTATGTACTGTATGCAGTAACCTGATTACTGAGGCTTTTGATTCCCCTAGAACGGCGGAATCAAGGGATATAGCAAGGGAGAAGCTTCGTACCTGGGTAAGGGGCTTCAAAAAGAACACCTCTGGCCCTTATCTTCCAAGTGAGAAGATGAGGGCGTATCTTTTTCCCAAGGCATCAGCTGATGCAGTGATTCCCCAGCCTCAAGAGGAGATCCCTCAAGATCAAGTCCAGGTGGACGTGGAAGTCACAGTCGCGATGCAAGACATCCAGTTAGATGACAGGATGTCTGACCTGGACGAACGTTTGGAACAAGACCTCCTGGCAGAAGGTCAGGATGTAGTTCAAACCCCGGATGTCGTAGAGGATGAGGTCGACGAGGTGTCGGCTACTCCGGTTCAGATTCCGGAGCCTATCCCCTCAACATCGGCCGGTCTCCCAGTAGAACTGGGACAGGCCATCTCTTCGATTGTTGGAATGATCCAACAAATGCAGAAGGCGAATCAGGAGAAGGCGGCTGCTATGGAACTGCGTATGCAGTCCCTGGCAGAATCACATGGGCCCCGGGAAAGGCTCAATGTGAAAGACCTTCCCTTATGCTCAGATGCTAACCCATGGAGGTATGCTGAGCACATGCCGATGACGACTGGAAAGATCGTCATCTCGGATAAGCTGGGTTCAGTTCCCCTAGAGGAGGTGGAATTCTGGCCCAGCAAGGCATCATATCCGGACTGCTGTGTCCGGCTGAGAAAAGAACCAGCTTCAAGGGAGGAGACAGAGCCGAAGGAGGTCATAATTATGGACCACGCTAAGGCTCAAGCCCTACTTTCATCCTCGATGAAAGAGAGGGGCTTCTCTAACTCGAAGGTAGCTGCATTGAGCAAGAAGCTCCCTTCTTTTGTGTCCTCTCCTGCTAGAGCCTTCCCCTTTTTACAGAAAGGGTTTGCGGCTGTCCTAAAGGCAGTCGAGGCCGGGAAGCCTTGCCCCTCCCTGGAGGAGTGTAAACCCTTGTCGCTGGCCCTGCCTATGGACCACAAAGACCGGAAGGATGTCCATCTGACGTTCTCAGTGGGAAAGTTGGAAGCTGATATTGCCGGACGGCAATTCGACGAGGACCTCTCCAAGCTGTCCGACTCTCTTTTACGAAGAGAGTTCGAGACAAAAGAAAGACTGGCTGCCTCAATGTCTCATCAGACTACTCTTGAGACGATGGCAAGTGACCCCAAGGTCCATGAAATGTTCATGGTGGTGGCTAAGTCTCACCTAGCCACAGTGACGAAGGACCTTTATAGCTTCGTCAAGGCAAGGAGAGCTTGCAGGGAGTTCGTGTTCACCAGGGCTACGGTGAGAGACGAGCCAAGGAAGTTAATCTCCTCCAACATTTGGGGGAAAAGACCTTTTCCCAACTGATGTGGTCAAAGAAGTTGTTGATAAGGCCGCCGTGGAGAATAGAAACCTTCTCCAGAAGTGGGACCTGGCTATCAAAAGAAAGTCTTCCCCAGATGAGGGTCCTCAACCAAAGAGGAAGAATATGAGGACTAGGCTACCGTCTCGGCCAGCCAAGCCTTTTAGACAGCAACAGCAACTGCAATTGCCATTGCCTCCAGTGCCCCAGATGGTGGAACGAACCCCGACCACTTTTCAGTGGGTACCCCAGGCTGTGCCAGGTCAGTCCACCGCATTCACCCCAACGTTCGAAGGACAGTCTTCTTCCTTTCGTGCAAAACCTAGAGGAGCAGCCAGAGGCTCGTCTAGGCGCTCCTCAAGGGGAAGGGGATTCAGAGGTGGTCGTGGTCAGGGAGGCAAGACCTCAGGACGGCAGTCCAAGTGAAACGATACCGGTAGGAGGGAGACTGATGAAATTTCGGGATCGCTGGACCTTCGATCCCTGGGCCCAAAGCCTACTCAAGAATGGACTGGGCTGGAGCTGGTACAGCACTCCACCCCCGTGCCTTCGGTTTTTCCAACACTCCACCCCCGTTCTGGAGGAGTACGTTCAAGAACTGTTGGAGAAAAAGGTGATCTGAAAGGTGAAGTCCATCAAATTGCAAGGGAGGCTGTTTTGTGTTCCCAAGAAAGACTCGGAAAAGCTCAGAGTCATTCTGGACTTGTCGCCACTCAACAAGTTCATAGTGAATTGCAAATTCAAGATGCTAACACTGCAACACATAAGGACCTTACTGCCCAAGAGGGCATACTCAGTCTCTATAGACTTGTCAGACGCCTATTGGCACATTCCAATCAGCCGTCGACTCTCCCCCTACCTAGGGTTCAGGCTACAAGGGAGACTATACGCCTTCAGAGCCATGCCATTCGGGCTAAACATAGCCCCAAGGATTTTCACGAAGCTTGCGAGCGCAGCTCTCAAACAATTACGCCTAAAGGGAATTCAGGTAGTAGCCTACCTCGACGACTGGCTGGTGTGGGCAGCATCCGAGACCGAATGCTTGCAACCTTCCAGTCAGGTGATCCAGTTCCTAGAGTACCTAGGCTTCAAGATCAACAGAAAAAAGTCTCGACTTTCTCCATCCCAAAAGTTCCAGTGGCTGGGAATCCACTGGGACCTTTTGTCACACAGTTTCTCCATCCCGACGAAGAAAAGGAAGGAGATAGCGGGCTCTGTCAAGAGACTTCTAGATTCAGAAAGGATATCAAGACGCGAACAGGAGAGGGTATTAGGCTCTCTCCAGTTTGCTTCAGTGACAGACCCAGTGCTAAGAGCACAGCTAAAGGATGCAACCGGAGTTTGGAGAAGGTATGCATCAAACGCGCGAAGAGATCTGAGAAGACCAGTGCCGCCTCTGCTACGTACTCTTCTCAGGCCTTGGTCCCCAAGCCAAACATCTAAAGAAGTCGGTTCTTCTTCAGCCACCTCCCCCGTCAATGACGATTCACTCAGACGCCTCAAAGGAGGGATGGGGAGTTCACTCTCATCGGAAAAAAGTCCAGGGGACTTGGTCCAAGCTATTCAGGACCTTTCATATAAACTTTCTAGAAGCTATGGCAGTGCTCCTTACCTTTAAGAAAGTCTCCCCGCGTCACTCGATCCACATAAGATTGGTGATGGACAGCGAGGTGGTTGTGAGATGCTTGAATCGACAAGGGTCGAGGTCACCACCTCTCAACCAGGTGATGTTAGCCATTTTCCGATTGGCGGAAAAGAAGAAGTGGTACCTGTCGGCAGTTCACCTTCAAGGAGTCCGCAATGTGACAGCGGACGCTCTATCCAGGTTCACACCGATAGAGTCGGAATGGTCCTTAGACGCAGAATCATTCTCCTTCATTCTGAATCAAGTCCCAGAACTGCAGATAGACCTCTTTGCGACGAAAGACAACAAGAAGTTGCCCCTGTACGTGTTCCCGTACGAGGACCCCTTAGCGGAAGCAGTGGACGCGATGTCCCTCGACTGGAACAGATGGTCCAGGATTTATCTGTTCCCTCCTCACAACCTTCTGTTGAGGGTCCTCAACAAACTGAGATCCTTCAAGGGGGGTAGCGACAATAGTGGCCCACAAGTGGCCGAACAGTATGTGGTTCCCCTTGGCGTTGGAACTACAGATGAAGTTTGTGCCGCTACCACATCCAGTTCTGACCCAGAGAGTCCAGAAGTCGACTGTCTGCGCTTCATTACAGAAAATCCGGACCCTGCAGCTCATGATTTTCTCGCCCTTGCGGTGAGAAAGCGTTTCGGGATTTCGAAAGCCAGCATAGACTTCCTAGAGGAATATAAGTGCAAATCGACTAGAAGGCAATATGAGTCATCTTGGAGAAAAAGGGTGGCCTTTGTAAAGGCAAAGAATCCGCAGGAGATCTCAACAGACTTCTGCTTATCTTTCTTCATCCACCTCCATGGCCAAGGGTTGGCAGCTAACACGATTTCAGTGTGTAAATCTGCTTTGATGAGACCCATTTTATTTGCCTTCCAGATCGACCTAGGTAACGAGATCTTTAATAAAGTTCCGAAAGCCTGCGCTAGGCTCAGACCTTCAGCACCTCCAAAGCCCATCTCATGGTCTTTAGACAAAGTTCTTCATTTCGCCTCCCTGTTGAGTAATGAAGAATGTGCATTAAAGGATTTGACGCAAAAAGTTATTTTCCTATTTGCACTCGCGTCCGGGGCCAGGGTTAGTGAGATCGTAGCCCTCTCGAGAGAGGCAGGTCGTGTTCAGTTCCTGGATGGGGGGGATCTGAACCTGTTTCCGGATCCTACGTTTCTCGCCAAGAATGAGTTACCCACCAAACAGGTGGGGTCCCTGGAGAATCTGCCCTCTGAAAGAAGATGCATCTCTATGTCCAGTAGAATGCCTAAAGGTCTATCTTCGTAGAACTTCAGACTTCAAGGGTGGTCAACTATTCAGGGGAGAAACATCAGGCTCAAATTTATCTCTGAATCAACTCAGAGCGAAAATCACATATTTTATTCACAGAGCGGATCCTGACAGTACACCCGCAGGTCACGATCCGAGGAAAGTTGCTTCATCCCTAAATTTCTTTAATTGTATGGATTTTGAACATCTCCGTTCATACACGGGCTGGAAATCTTCCAGGGTGTTCTTTCGCCACTATGCGAAGCAAGTAGAGGAACTAAAGAGATCTGTGGTAGCAGTGGGTCGTGTAGTTAACCCTACTGTTTAACTCTGCGAGGAACAGAGGTCTTAATTAGGACGATTAAGTCCAGGGTGAGTGTGTAGGTACATACTGTACTACAAACTAAATGAGGGCACCAAGTGCCTACATAGACTGTTCCTTCTTTCAAAGGTGAACCTAGCATAAGTACAGACATGTATGCCGAGCGTTTCTAACGCTAATGTGATTGATTTGTAATACAGACTTTTATGACTTGATACCTCGGTATCTTATTAAAGTGGCGTTTAATGGTTTTTCTTTTAGATAAACAAGTTCTGTTTACTATCATACTTATGCTTAAAGTTTTGGGTTATCCTCTTATATATATATATATATATATATATATATATATATATATATATATATATATATATATATATATATATATATATATATATATATATATATATATATATATATATATATATATATATATATATATATATATATATATATATATATATATATATATATATATATATTTGTTGTT
>NC_090731.1:127400913-127421329 GCF_036898095.1 Palaemon carinicauda
TATTAATGAATATAAGTACTTATGACTGACAAGATGTGTTTTCACATGAAATGAGGACGATATTAAAATAATGATAAGTATAGCATGAACAGCTTTTGGTAAACAAAATGATATTATGAAAAAAAAAAATGTCACTTGTTCTAATAAGTAAAAAGTTTAAGAAAATTAGGTAACTCGTATTAATGTATGCAGCAGAAACTTGGAGTATTACTAAAACGTTAGAACATGAGCTCAAAGAGCAATGGAAAGGATAATGATAGGAATAGCACAAAGGCAGAAAACCACCAACATGGATACTAAAGGAATTTAAAGTAGAGGCTATTATAACAACATAGAGGAAAAAGAAATGGACATGAGCAGGATATATAAAAAGAATCACAGACCAAGTATGGCCATTAAAACTATCAATATGAGTCCTTAGAGATTGCAAATGAAGAGAGAGAGAGAGAGAGAGAGAGAGAGAGAGAGAGAGAGAGAGAGAGAGAGAGAGAGAGAGAGAGAGAGAGAGAGGTTTAAGTCCAGTTCTCAGTTCCATATACAGAATATTATAAAAATCAACGGGGTTGTTCGAAACTAATTTCCTTGGATTCCCGTTATGTAACAATAGTGTGCTGTTAGTTGTTGTCTAAGTTTCGATACCGTCTAATTGAATATGAAATGCCATATATTTGATTATTACGGTTGATTCAAACTGAATTGCAAATAAGAATGAGATTTGCATATAATAAAAATACTTCCCTTTTTATAATATCCAACAGACTTTTCCGAAAATTATGACTGTATGCGTTTGCATTTGATACTTGATATTATTCAAAACAGCTTGAATATGATTCGGGCAAGATGCCAATATATCTAAAAAAAAAAAAAGTAGAGGTTATTATAACAATATATAGGAAAATGAGATGAACATGGGCAGGATTTATAATAAGATTGACAGATGATTAATGGATATTAAGAATAACAAAATGGGTTCCTAGAGATTGCAAGTGAGAGAGAGAGAGAGAGAGAGAGAGAGAGAGAGAGAGAGAGAGAGAGAGAGAGAGAGAGAGAGAGAATTAACGAATATATCTTATAAAAACACCCAGCAGAAGATTTATGTAATCAGTGTATTCAAGCAAACCTTTTTTTTTTTTTTTTAACTGATACGAAATAAGGATTAAATGTAATGAAAACAAATGCCAAAACGTATCGCATAAAATATTGCTTTCAAAGTCTTAATCCTCAATCAACTCATGTTTAAACGTTTAATTTTTGTTAAAATTTATCAAAGTTTCAAAAGGCTTACCACTAAGTAAATTAGTATATGGATGTTTCAAATATCAAGAATTAAAACTCTGATATCTAATGACTTATTTACTGTTGAATGGTAATATGCAATTTTTTGGACTTTGTAAAAATGAAATGATTAAAAACTCATTTTTGCATTAAAGTTATCTAAATCATTTTCCCTAAAATTATTTTATTAGTCTTATATTTAACTTATGGTTGTTCGAGAATGACTCTCAAATAACATTAATCAGGATTATTTATTTTCAGTCAAAATATATCTAAAAAGGAAAAAGTAAAATAAAACAGTTGGATGTTTAATAAATTCGCATTTTGTACCAAAAACACTGAAAGATGATTATGGTATGTCGTAATGTATGACCGTGGTCAAAAATAGTAATTCCGTTTATATATCACCATTGTCATTAGTTACAATGCTGTCTTTTTTTAACACTAAGAATGTGGTTATATTTCTATTTATGCTCTAATATGCTCATAAAAGTTACAATTAAATTTTCTCAAAAGTAATATATCTGAGAAGCAATACATATTTTTTTTTTGTAATACAAAAACATGTATGTATCTTTACTTCTTTAATTTTAAAACATTGTCTACCTAAAGCAAAACATAGAAATATCTGTTTATGCCTAACTTTAACATATTCACTTTAGTTATTTTTATGTATCTTTAAGAAGAACAAAAGGTAACTCAACTATTCATCTTTAAAAATACACAAATATCAGTCGCATAGTTTGAAAAAGACTTCATACCAATTAGCCAAAGGAAAATGTAACTGAACTCTAGAATAGTAAGAGGTGATTTACTGTAGCAATGATCTCATTGTAAATTTGAAAGATGAAAAGGATGCAAACAGAAATGATTTACGAAAATTCTTTTGTATGCAACCCTGTTCCTGTTTTACACTTAATATCTTATTAATAGGCAATATATTACAATGCTTGTATTATATTTGAATTTAAGATTGGCGCTTGCCGATAAGGTTTCTCCAAACATATATTAAGCAGATTATATTATAGTTTTTCTGCATAGGTGGTTCATTGGTTCATACATGATATAGCAGTTGAAGCAGGAACGTTACTGTGACTCTTGTGTTATTGTTGATTATTTGTTGTCTCTCGCTTTAATGAAAAAACTATAGTGTCATGCATGGAATCCGTATATAAAATGTACAGAGACAAACACGGCCGAGCATGTCCAAAAGAATATTTTCTCCTCTAAAACATTTCTAAATTTAGTTTTACTTTGTTATGAAAATTAAGATTTCAATACGAGAATTTTAAACAACTAATGATTGTTTTATAATTGATTCCCTTCCAGTTACTCGATTATATGAAAGCACTGCAGTTCATGTCATTGGTCTTCGATAACTGTAATGTTTGCGGCTTAGAGTCCAAAGACAAAGCTTAGGTCATCGTGTCCGTGTTTAATAGCTAATTGAAGAGGTATAATGAAAGCTCTCTCGACAACTGTGCTTATTTTTACATGCAGAAGACTCATTAAACTGCAGCATGTGAGACATTTTCATGGCTTCGTTATTTAGAGGATTCCATATGAAAATTATGATAATATACTTGGAATTAACTTCTGTTACGTTGATTGTTGAAGATATATATTATACTTAACACAGCGAAAAGTGGCCAATAGGGGAGGGCACCTGGTTTTATACGGATTTTTCCACTGATGCCATATCTCCACAGATCACCGGTTTGCTTTTTTTTCTTCAACCATGCTGCAAATCCTTACTCTCTGTCTCTGTCCTTTTTCTCTATCTCTGTTTCCATATAAATTTTGGTATTGCCGAAATTCTATCCGAAAGGATGATAGCTTCTGTTCTAAATTACCATTGAGGTAAATTTCAAGGTGAGGTTTCTGTTTGAAGGTTTCACCCCTTGTTGAATATGGCTTATGAAAGACACTTCCCACACTCATATGCAAGACGTTGCGCTACACCCAAATACAATGACAGCTTACTGTTGGATGAATAAAATATAATTATCTACACCATGAATCGAAGGGTTGCGCTCGAATAATAACTGTGGGAAATGGAGATCTTATAGGATAGGAAGTGTAAGTTCAAAGAAGCGTGTTGTTTGGCTAAAAGATATAGATTAAGGAAAGGGAAGGTTTCCTGCAAAGTGAGTATAGTGTGTGATGATATGTGAGACATAAGGGGATGTGTTTGATGTCCTTTTTGCAAGAAGGCTAAAGTACACCTAAGCCATAGCCAGAACAATTTTCGTTTGTTATGTCATGATACTACAAAGTTATCTAGCAAATGTTGAAAATGTATAGATTAAACTATCAATTCAATTAATTATGATTTGAATTTGTAATTCATATTATTTTGGTTTATCTCTTGAAAAGCTTTAATGCTGTGCTATATATGACAAGACAATTCTATGTCCTAATTTTGTTTTTGCTTTGAATGTGCGTATCTTAAAATAAGACATTATTTCTTACTCTTACTTGAAGGGTAATTTAATCCTGACTTTGCATAAAAGTGCTCCCAATGGATTTTCCTTTTGTAGTTTATAAATCATATATGGGCTCTAATGAAATTTAGCTGTGATACAAAATGTCACTCTATCATATATGCGAATTAATCTTTTATTTCATTTATATAAATAGTTCTACTTATGTGATAATCTGATATTTGTCATGCAATATCATATTTTTCATAATTTGCATTATTATATTGTTTTAGATGTAATAGCAACAAATTCGAAAAGCAGCATATTTCCGTGGTAACTTTGAATAGGCTTTTGTACTTTTTTTCTAATTATAATGCCCTAATTTTTTGTTTAAATTACATTGACGTTCATTTTATTTAAAAATGATTTAAAACAAAATCATCATACACGTGAACATACACATACGCACACAAACAGTATTTATGTATTATTTCTACCCTAAATATATATATATATATATATATATATATATATATATATATATATATATATATATATATATATATATATATATATATATAATATATATATATATATATATATATATATATATATATATATATATATATATATATATATATATATATATATATATATATATATATATATATATATATATATATATACGTAAATCCTCGGACAGCTGGTAGCGGTCAGGTTCCAATATCTTTTATGGGCTCTCGTGACATGGTTGGTTTCGACCTGGCCTTTCATTAGAAGGGGCTAGCGTTCGATCCCAGGTATGAAGTAGAAATTTATTTCTATTTGAACACGATGTTGTGTTGTTATTAATCCATATATATATATATATATATATATATATATATATATATATATATATATATATATATATATATATATATATATATATATATATATATATATATATATATATATATATATATATATATATTTAGGGTAGAAATAATACATAAGCACTGTGTTCTTTATAACTTCCGTAATAAATTGGTTTTAATAATTTTCAATATAACTCACGTGAAGATATATCAATAAATTGGCCTATAAAATTTATATATGTCCACTGTAATAAAGCAAATAGGGGTTTACATTTTTGTTCTCAGAAGCATTAAAATGATGTTTATGGCCATGAACTCTTTCATGGTGGAAATGAACTTAACTGACAATAAATTTTAATATCCTTATGTTCGATAAGTTACTGCATTAAGCCAGGCTGACACTTGCATGAATCTGTGGCACGCATATGCACGACTTCAGTTATGCCAATGCCCAAACTAGTCGTAAACTGGCGTGAAGTGTACGTAAACCAGTCGTGACTCCGTGGCATGTCATGACGAGAATTTTGAAGAGATCAAAATTTTGGTTATGACAAAATTTTGCAACTGGGTCGTGAACTATACCCAAACTGTCCGTGAACTTGTCGTGACCTCGTCAGGACAATGCTGGAGGATACGTGCTAGTGCGTGGGAATTTGTGCCATACCACGACTGTCACGAACTGCCAAGAATAGTTTACGAACAGCTCACGTGAAGTTCACGAGTAGTTGACAACATGTTCATGAATATGCGCACGTCGCAGTGGGGTCGTTCCTTCCCACTGACAAAGTCTCGTGTACTTCACGCATTGATGGTACAAGCAGTTTACGACTAGTTTACGCACTTCACAAACAGTTTTCGCATGGCACGAGCAGTTCATGATCAGTTCACGAACAGTTCACGAGCAGTTCACGACTACTGCACGACAGTGGCGCTCGTTTCAGCATGAGGGGTATATATAGGGCTTCCTGAACACTGCTCGCCATTCCTGACATTACCAGCGAGGAGACAACATGCCTAAAACTAAACTGACAAGAGGAAAGGGAAAGCAGAGAAGGCCAGAGATATAATTACCCTCACTCATCTATATCAAGTCTCGATGTGATCCCGAAGACGCAGCAGGATCCAATCGAATGCCAGAAACAGCCATCCAGTGAGAACGAGGATAACAGAAAGCAAAAGAAGCGGTCTGGGTGTCTAAGAAAGAAATCCCTGAATACCACTGGACAGATGAGGCCGAGTTTAGGTTGGTTGACCTTGTGCAGGAGAACCCCCAGCTGTATGACAAGAAGCAGAAGGAGTGGCTCAACATGGTGGCCAAGAACAGCCGGTGGGACCGAGTCGGAGAGCACCTGGATCCTTCTACCACTAGTGCCCAATGCAAGAAGCATTATGAAAACTTGAGAACCAGGGTGGGGAAGAATATGAAGAAGGAGAAGAAGAGTGGAGCTGACCAGCCACAAAGGAGTGCCCGTGACGACCAGATCATGGAGACCTGAAGTTTTCTGATACTACACATCTTCCAGGGAGAGACAGTTCGCAGTGAGCCATTTGCTGTCCGAGAATCAGCTGCATTGATGGTCAGCGACAAAGACGATGATGAAGTGAGATCCACAGCTTCCCAGAGCCAAGCATCTACTAGCACCGGTGTTACGAACTCCCTCTAGGAGAAAGTCATAACGGGTTCTTTTATTTTAATCTCTAATCCAGGGACAAAATCAAATCAGTAGGAGCGAGGGAATACCAGAAAGGCAGAAGGGCATAAATTTCACAATATTTATTACATAATAAATACACGAACACCGATGGCTCACAATAAGTAATGAATTGGAGTAAAATATGCCATCAAATAACTCAGTGAGTCGCCTAGAACTAAAACTAAACCCTACTCATAGTGAAGAAACCAAAGCTTTAATCTTAAGGGATCTAAAAACATTTACCCACCACGCTAACCTATTGCTAAATAGAAAGGTAAGAAGTAGAAGGATATACAAAAAGAAACAATAATCCTACCTAAGACACAATAATCTAAACCATAATATTAAAGTACACACTCTTATGACACTCTCACTTTACACCTTCAACAGCTTTCAAAATAATTAAATATACAAATAGATTGGTCCTATGACACAGACCGGTGTTAATATAGATGAGTCAGTTTACTGCTCAAAAATGTTGTCACAAGACATCATTCTCATCAGAAGAACTGCACTTCACAACCGTTGGTGGATATGCACACTTTTAGTCTACGGCTCACCAAAATAAAGAGGATGTTCCTCTTACTTGAGAGAAGACTCCCTACATACTCCAACAAGGCCACTCTGGTGCTGATACAGTAGATATATCCATCAAAGACGAAAAAGGCTCTCGAGCCCTGCTCTACACCAAACTTCTAATGTCCAGATTACGCCAGTAAGTCACTTAAACCACAGTCGTACTCCCACAAGTAGCTTCATATGTATAACTGCCTTCCACGTTAAGAAGCAGCTCAATGACAGCAGATTGTATACATAATCCACAATAGCAGACAGATCAGCAGCTCCAGAGTCGTCAACGGCCTTGAACTAGACTCCCAAGAATACTTTAGGAGAGTCACAAGTCACCTCTCCTTACAACACTCCCAGTCACCACAAAGAAAAATAAAGTTACAAATTTGGCAAGGAAGTAAAAATACTGAGGAAGGCCGCACTTCAAACTGCAATCAATAGATGGCACCACAAAGCCTTAATCTTTTTTAACCAAAGCAATTTAAACACTACATTTAACCCAAATATATACTAATGTAAAACCAACATCAAAATACTTAAATTAGTTTTACAAAATTAAAAAAAAAAAAAAAAAAAAAAAAAACGAAAGCCATCAGTGCGAAAAGGCAAAACAATAAGATTTTACTTTAAAATTATGTTACTGCCTGACAACCGGGAAGGGCAAGGTCAGGGGGAAGCATTCCAGTCCACCAACAACAAAGAAAGCCACCAAAAATGCAGACACCTGTGTGACCCAGAGAGACCTCAGTAATGTAGTACAACAGGTGAAAATCCCAATGTCTAAATGCAGATTTTATTTCAGTTTCATCCATGGTATGTGCAATATGTCGCTTCGAATTGCTGTACTGAATTGTTATGATGTTTGTATGTTTCAGATCATCTCCAAAGCAGATTCCTTGGTGCCCTCCCACTCATACACTGGCCAGCACAAGATCGTACACGATTTTTCATGCCTGTTGGAAGGCCACATGCATGCCATCCTGGAGGACTCCCGGCATGAATTCCAGATAGACTACCTCAACCTTTCACACCACTACAGGCAGCGGCGTCAGCTCTTTCAGCAGCCACATCAACAACGACTCATAACCTGACCAAACACACAGCAGTAGCAACCTTGGCAGCCCCCTCAGCAGCAGCAGTTCTGGCATCAACCTCAACCAGCCACCTTGCAGGCACCGCCAGAGCTGCAGCCTCCGCAGCAACTTCTAGCCAGTCTGGCATCATCTCTAACCTGGATGCCACCCTAGTACCACAGTCTTCAGGCCAGTCCTCCTGGCCCTGTACCACGGAGTGGCAACCAGGGATGCCACCTGCACCGTCAGCCACCCTTGTCCAAGTTCCTTCATCAACACCTTCAGTACTGTTAGCCACCCTTGTCCAGGCTCCTTCACCAACACCTTCACTGTCTTCGCTATCAGTCACCTTCAAGACACCTGTGACACCACTCAGCTTCACAGTCCTGACCCAGGCGTCCGTCGACAGTAGCCTAGAAGAGGGCATTTCACCCTAAACCCTCTACACCTCCAAGGAACTCAACACACCACCAGTCCATCGGGTATCCCCACACAGCCGTACCAGAACCAGCAAGGACACTGACTGGGAGACTTTAGAAAGTGAGAGAATTTTTGTATATTTGTAAATAGTTAGAGTGTGAGACTTGTACATATTTGTAATTTGCTGTTTTTATGTTAATATATTTTTCTTATTATTTCAAAACACTTGTTTTTCTCTTTAACCTTAAAATAAAGTGAAAGAAAAACGAAAACGAAACAAAAAAAAAAGAAACGTAAAAGAAACTAAAAAATAATGGGCAATGAAAATACAAACGGAAAATAAACGTTTATTTTGTTTAAAAAGTGGAACAACTGTGGATGCAGCTCATGGAGCTACTACTATTCTTTCTTGCAAAGGGACAGCACCAGCAGGGGACATGTAGTAATGTGACAGGTAGTCTCACTGATCCTTTGCATCCTTCTGGGTATGATGTCTGATTAGAGGAAGCAGCCCCTGCAGAAGTCGGTCAGTCCTCCATCCACCAGGGACCAGATCATGTTTGTCCGGATCTTCGCGGTCCACTTCTGAAATTGCGTGTGGGTATCTGATGAGGACAAGTTTGTGCAGGACACAGGCGCACATGGTGATCAGGTTGATGGTGTCTGGGTGCTTATGCATCGTCGTCAAGAAGCAACGGAACCTTTGACACAAAATTCCAAAGGCATTCTCCATGATATGTCAGGCATAAGACAACCTGTAGCTGTATATGCGTTCTCGTAGGACTATGACCGATGGGAGAATGGTTTCGTCATCCAAGTTCGGATAGCAAAGTCGTCATCCCCTACAAAGTGATTGGGCACTGGCTGGTCATCATTAGGGAGTGGTTCTGGTTGAGGCACTCTGGCTCTGTTCTCTTCTACAGCATCATACAAGATACAGTTACTCCATGTTCTTCCATTCGACGCACCACCCTCTGCCCCAACATTCACATAGAGGAACTTGTAGGTAGCATCTGCCAGTGCCATCAGAACAATGCTGTGGAAGCTGTTGTAGTTGTAGTAGTAAGAGCCAGCATTGCGTGGCTTCTTCATAGCGATGTGCTTGCCGTCCACAGCCCCCAGACAGTTGTGGTAATTCCATCTGAGCTGAGCTTGTCAGCAACTTCCTTACACTCCTCTACAGTTTTGGGGCAGCACAGCACTTCATCCTTGTAGAATACTATAATGGCTTTGCACACCTCAGGTATGAACTTGCAGAGGACACTTGCTTCAACCCTGAAACTGTACTGCAGGCTTGGATAGGAATTTCCATTGGCTAAAAGCAGAGGGTGACAGCAAGCTTGGGTCCAACTTGAGGCGGTTCCCTCACAGAGGTGGACTGCTTCTAGAGGAAAAGGGTTAACTTCTCAACCATCTCGTGGAACAGGTCAGCTGTAACTCTGAGGTAATTTTTATAGCCCCTTTGATCTTCCTTCTGGAGTTCAGTCACTAGACTGTCATACTGTTCAAACTCGTGCCTTCTGGTCAACCATTCCCCGAGTTTCCTTTGTGTCTTTCTTTGAGATGGGGTTGCATTTTCTTGCTCCACTGCCTCTTCCAGGCTCTTCTGCTGCTCTTCAACAATAATTAGAGCAGGTGCCAGGTATAGGCCTCTTTTTTTCTCTGCAATGATTGTGTCTCTGGCATTAACCATATTGTCTCTTCCAAAGCCAATCCAAAAATGACCAAGGGTTGGAGGGTCCCCGTTTTTATATGGCGTGGCCAAGTTGGCACGACACCGTCCGTATTGCGCAAACTCGTCATGCCAATGCGGGAAGTGCGCACACTATACGCAAACTATGCGTGAACTCGTCGTGCCAGTTCGTGTCAATGTGGACACTGTTGGGCACACATTCGTGATCTATTCGTGAACTCGTCATGAACTCATCATGAATTATGCTCTATCTAGCCTTGAACAGTGTGGGGGCCTCCCAGTTCGTGCCTTAAAATGGCACGATTTGCCACAACAAATTCGTGGCCAAAAGTCGTGCAAGTGTCAGCCTGGCATTATGTATATATTGACCTATATACATTTATAGACATGTTTTATATATATATATATATATATATATATATATATATATATATATATATATATATATATATATATATATATATATATATATATATATATACATATATATATATATATATATATATATATATATATATATATATATATATATATATATATATATATATCTATCTATATACTGTATATATATATATATATATATATATATATATATATATATATATATATATATATATATATATATATATATATATATATATATATATATCTACATATCTATCTATATACTGTATATATATATATATATATATATATATATATATATATATATATATATATATATATATATATATATATATATATATATATATATATGTGTGTGTGTGTGTGTGTGTGTGTGTGTGTGTGTGTGTGTGTAATATATTAGATATTACTTGTTTAAAACACATGACCTACAGGTCATTGTGGAAGTAAGAGAAGTATGAGAACTGCCATAGTCATATTCTAAGCAAGATGCGATTGCCAAACCTCAGCAATGTAACATTTTTCATCAAGAGTAAACAAAACCAAGCCCCGTGAGAAAGAAGTTGTCTGTGAGATCGGAACAAGCATCTTCCGGTATAAATGTTGTGTTTACCTGTGTAAACTTTAGTATGAAATTGGATATTTGTATCAGTTCACTTTACGATGTCATACTGAATGGTCATCCGACCAAACCATCTATACTCCTGTGATGGAGATTTATACACTGTTATTAAAGAATAAAGTATTTTAAAGTTAACTTATTTAGACTTTACTTGAAGATGTAACATACCAACTCTAATCTATAACACATTTTAGATGACATTTGAAGAGAACGCAAATGTGTGGTAACAACAGTAGCACACCAATATATATATATATATATATATATATATATATATATATATATATATATATATATATATATATATATATATATATATATATATATTTATTTATTTATACATATAAATAAGTCATATATATATATATATATATATATATATATATATATATATATATATATATATATATATATATATATATATATTTATACATATAAATAAGTCATATATATATATATATATATATATATATATATATATATATATATATATATATATATATATATATATTTATATATACATATATGTGTATATATATATATATATATATATATATATATAAATATATATATATATATATATATATATATATATATATATATATATATATATATATATATATGTATATATATAAATATATATATATATATATATATATATATATATATATATATATATATATATATATATATATAAATGTATATATATATATACATATATAAGTCATATATATATATATATATATATATATATATATATATATATATATATATATATATATATATATATATATGTATATATATATATATTCATATATATATATATATATATATATATATATATATATATATATATATATATATATATATATATATATATATATATATATATATATGTCATATATATACAGAAATATATATATATATATATATATATATATATATATATATATATATATATATATATATATATATATATATATATATATATATATATATATATATATATATATATATATATATATTTATATATATATATATATATATATATATATATATATATATATATATATATATATATATATATACATATACATATATATAAAACTGTTAGTGTCTATGTGCGTATCCTTTTGGGTGCATGTGTAGGAGTGTGTATAACACATATTGGCGTTATGAATTATAATTTGTTATGATCATTTGGAAGCTATTTCACTGGTGATAAAACTATTGCTAATAGTTTGACAAAATAAAATTACTTTTTTTAGACTTCGTTTTGATAATTTACGATTTGATTATTAATGGGGATGAATTATGGATAAACTTCTTTGGCAGTATATATTATGGTAAGAATTTATTTATTCTGAAAAGATCCAATTTCTTACACTATGCTGATGTTTTACATCTTAAGATGGAATTTATATGGATAATCAATATAAGTGAAAGATAAATTCATAAATAGAATTACTTTGCTATCATATTTTTAGAAAATTCAAATTTAAGTCAATAAAAAACTTTGATTACTTTTTAGCTTTTGATGAATATTATTGGTTTAAAGTCAGGCTTAAAAATGTTTTGATCAATGGCATCAACTTTCTATGTCATACACAAACACATAATATAAATATATATATATATATATATATATATATATATATATATATATATATATATATATATATATATATATATATATATATATATTGTATATATATATATATATATATATATATATATATATATATATATATATATATATATATATATATATATATATATATATATATATATATATATATATATATATATACATACATATAATAGTAAATTTTGGTACTTTAAATCAAATGCACCTTCATATATCTTATATTCTGGACAGCATTTTCTATGTTAAAGAAAGATTAAAATCTATCACTTTATCACTATCACTTTATCACTATCAAGGGAAAATAATGAGTAAGAGAGAAAAAAAAATTTAAATTTTCGAAAATATTTCTCGGTTAAGAATTCTTTGGTTTGGTAATTGTAATATTTCTCTTAATAATACTTGAATATATTTCAACGAGGTTTCACTGGCTAACTGTTATTTTAATCTTTAGAACCACCCAAAAGTCCATTGTTTTAATTTTATCTACATAAAAAGGTTTGGACAATATTAATGTATCTACAAATGGCTATAAAACAATATTTTTTTTTTTTTTTGGATGGTAAAGCTCTTTTAGAATAATAACAAAAAAGGATCGAACTATATTAGGATGTTAGCATATTAGAAAGTGTAGCTTATGAATTCCAAGTACGCCTACATTTCCTTAGTATGCTTACCCGATTCATAACATGAAAATGAAAATTCGTAATATAATGTGTGATAAGTTTTGATCAAAATAGATTATTTTCTTTCGACTTGGATCGAAATGCAATAGTGATCTCAAAATAAATATGTATATCAGAGGCAAAATGAACTTTTTCGCACCAAATTTCTAAGGTTCGATTCCTGACCAGGGAAGATTCACATAACCTTTACATTATCCGATATGACTCTATGATAATAAATAATTCACATTAGCCAGAAATAATGTTATATGCATATCGGTTCCGTATGGGCTAGTGATCGTATATAAAGTATATATACTAATATATATATATATATATATATATATATATATATATATATATATATATATATACATATATATACATATATATACAGTATATATATATATATATATATATATATATATATATATATATATATATATATATATATATATATATATATATATATACATATATATACATATATATACAGTATATATATATATATATATATATATATATATATATATATATATATATATATATATATATATATATATATATATATATATATATATATATATATATATATATAGACATATATATATATATATATATATATATATATATATATATATATATATATATATATATATATATATATATATATATACAGTATATATTTATATATATATATATGTATAAATAGACATATATATATAATATATATATATATATATATATATATATATATATATATATATATATACATATATTTATATATGTATATATATGGGATATATATATATATATATATATATATATATATATATATATGTATATATATATATAAAATATATATATATATATATATATATATATATATATATATATATATATATATATATATATATGTATATATATATATATATATATATATATATATATATATATATATATATATATATATATATATATATGTATATATATACATATATATATATATATATATATATATATATATATATATATATATATATATATATATATATATATATATATATATATATATATATATATATATATATATATATATATATATGGAGCTGGGGGGGGAGAGTGACTGCTCCCCGCACTCTAATTTGGGGTGATTGAATGTGCGTGGATGAAGTACGATAGAGAGTAAAAGATGTGAGATTGAAAGTATGTTTAGAAGTAGAAGGATGGATGTATTGGTCTTGTGTGAGACAAAGTTGAAAGGAAAAGGTGAAGTGATGTTTGGTGAAATGTCTGGTAGACTGTCTGGGATTTAAAGGGGAAGAGCGAGAGAGGGTGTGGCGTTATTGCTGAGTGAATGGATGACAGGTAAAGTAGTGGAATGGAAGGATATATCATCTAGGTTAATGTGGGTAAGGGTTAGGTTGGGTAGGGAATGTTGGGCGTTTGTCAGTGCGTATGGGCCAGGTATTGAGAAAAGTGAAGAAGAGCGGAATGAGTTCTGGAATGAATTAACTAGGTGTGTAGAAGGACTGGGTAGAAGAAATTGTGTAGTGGTTATGGGTGACTTAAATGCTAGAGTGGGCGCTGGAGAGGTAGTAGGTGTCATTGTGAAGTATGGCGTACCAGGTGAAAATGAGAGTGGTGAGAGACTGGTAGACATGTGTGTTGAACAAGAGATGGTAATAAGTGCTACCTTCTACAAAAAGAAAGATAAAAATAAGTATACATGGGTAAGAGTGACAAATGGAAGAGTAGTAGAAAGGTCATTAATGGATTATGTGTTGATAACTAAAAGAATATTTGGAAGATTGAAAGACGTGCACGTGTTTAGGGGTATGGCTAACGGTATGTCTGATCATTTTTTGGTGGAAGGAAAATTAGTTGTAGCAAAAGAGTAGGGGAATAGAGTAGGTGGATGTAAAAAGGAGGTAGTGAGGATTGAAGAGCTAATAAAACCGGGGGTAAAAAGTAAATATCAGGAAAGATTGAAAATGGCATATGACGAGGTGAGAGTAAGAGAAACTGGTAATTTAGAGGAGGGGTGGAAGTTAGTAAAAGAAAATTTTGTTGGGATTGCAAGTGATGTATGTGGCAAGAAGGTTGTTGGAGGCAGCATGAGGAAGGGCAGTGAATGGTGGAATGAAGGAGTGAAGGTAAAAGTGGAAGAGAAAAAGAGGGCTTTTGAAGAATGGCTGCAGAATAATAGTATAGAGAAGTATGAAAAATATAAAGAGAAAAATGTGGAAGTAAAGCGCAAGGTACGTGAGGCAAAGAGGGCAGCTGACCTGAGGTGGGGTCAGGGATTGGGTCAGTCATATGAAGAGAATAAGAAGAAGTTTTGGAAAGAAGTGAAGAGAGTAAAAAACACTGGTGCAAGAATTGAAGAGACAGTGAAAGATGGAAATGGAAGGTTGTTAAAAGGAGAGGAGGCAAAGAAAAGGTGGGCGGAATATTTTGAAAGTTTGCTGAATGTTGAGGATAATAGGGAGGCAGATATAATTTCTGTTCCAGGTGTTGAGGTGCCAGTGATGGGAGATGAGAATGAGAGAGAGATTACAATAGATGAAGTGAGGAGAGCACTAGATGAAACGAGAGTAGGAAAAGCATCTGGTATGGATGGTGTGAAAGCTGAGATGTTGAAGGAAGGGGGTGTGACTGTACTTGAATGGTTGGTGAGATTGTTTAATATGTGTTTTGTGTTGTCAATGGTACCAGTAGATTGGGTTTGTGCATGTATTGTACCACTATATAAGGGTAAGGGAGAAGAGTGTTGTAATTCAAGAGGTATTAGTTTGTTGAGCGTAGTTGGAAAAGTGTATGGTAGAGTAATGATTAATAGGATTAAGGATAAAACAGAGAATACAATCTTGGAAGTACAGGGTGGTTTTAGAAGAGGTAGGGGTTGTATGAATCAGATTTTTACAGTTAGGCAGATATGCAAGAAATATTTAGCAAAAGGTAAGGTGTATGTTGCGTTTATGGATCTGGAGAAAGCATATGATAGAGTTGATAGGGAAGCAATGTGGAATGTGATGAAGTTATATGGAGTTGGTGGAAGGTTGTTGGAAGCAGTGAAAAGTTTCTACAAAGGTAGTAAAGCATGTGTTAGAATAGGAAATGAAGTGAGTGATTGGTTTCCGGTGAGAGTGGGGCTGAGACAGGGATGTGTGATGTTGCCGTGGTTGTTTAACTTGTATGTTGATGGAGTGGTGAGAGAGGTGAATGCTCAAGTGCTTGGACGAGGATTAAAACTGGTAGACGAGAATGACCATGAATGGGAGGTAAATCAGTTGTTGTTTACAGATGATACTGTACTGGTTGCAGACACAGAAGAGAAGCTTGACCGACTAGTGACAGAATTTGGAAGGGTGTGTGAGAGAAGGAAGTTGAGAGTTAATGTGGGTAAGAGTAAGGTTATGAGATGTACGAGAAGGGAAGGTGGTGCAAGGTTGAATGTCATGTTGAATGGAGAGTTACTTGAGGAGGTGGATCAGTTTAAGTACTTGGGGTGTATTGTTGCAGCAAATGATGGAGTGGAAGCAGATGTACGTCAGAGAGTGAATGAAGGTTACAAAGTGTTGGGGGGCAGTAAAGGGGAGTAGTAAATAATAGAGGGTTGGGCATGAATGTAAAGAGAGTTCTATATGAGAAAGTGATTTTACCAACTGTGATGTATGGATCGGAGTTGTGGGGAATGAAAGTGATGGAGAGACAGAAATTGAATGTGTTTGAGATGAAGTGTCTAAGGAGTATGGCTGGTGTATCTCGAGTAGATAGGGTTAGGAACGAAGTGGAGAGGGAGAGAACGGGTGTAAGAAATGAGTTAGCGGCTAGAGTGGATATGAATGTGTTGAGGTGGTTTTGGCCATGTTAAGAGAATGGAAAATGGTTGTCTGCTAAAGAAAGTGATGAATGCCAGAGTTGATGGGAGAAGTGCAAGAAGAAGGCCAAGGTTTGGGTGGATGGATGGTGTGAAGAAAGCTCTGGGTGATAGGAGGATAGATGTGAGAGAGGCAACAGAGCGTGCTAGAAATAGGAATGAATGGCGAGCGATTGTGACGCAGTTCCAGTAGGCCCATCTGCTTCCTCCAGTGCCTTAGATGACCGCGGAGGTAGCAGCAGTAGGGGAGTCAGCATTATGAAGCTTCATCTGTGGTGGAAATGGGGGAGGTTGGGCTGTGGCACCCTAGCAGTACCAGCTGAACTCGGTTGAGTCCCTGATTAGGCTGAAGTAACATAGAGAGTAGAGGTCCCCTTTTTGTTTTGTTTCATTGTTGGTGTCGGCTACCGCCCAAAATTGGGGGAATTGCCTTGGTATATGGATGAATGGATATATATATATATATATATATATATATATATATATATATATATATATATATATATATATATATATATATATATATATATAAATATATATATTTATATATATATTTATATATATATATATATATATATATATATATATATATATATATATATATATATATATATATATATATATATATATATATATATATATATATATATATATAGATTATTGGATGCAGCATGAGGAAGGGCAGTGAATGGTGGAATGAAGGAGTGAAGGTAAATGTGGAAAGTGGAAGAGAAAAAGAGGGCTTTTGAAGAATGGCTGCAGAGTAATAGTATAGAGAAGTATGAAAAATATAGAGAAAAAAATGTGGAAGTAAAGCGCAAGGTACGTGAGGCAAAGAGGGCAGCTGACCTGAGGTGGGGTCAGGGACTTGGTCAGTCATTTGAAGAGAATAAGAAGAAGTTTTGGAAAGAAGTGAAGAGAGTAAGGAAGGCTGGCCCAAGAATTGAAGAGACAGCATGAGGAAGGGCAGTGAATGGTGGAGTGAAGGAGTGAAGGTAAAAGTGGAAAATGGAAGAGAAAAAGAGGGCTTTTGAAGAATGGCTGCAGAGTAATAGTATAGAGAAGTATGAAAAATATACAGAGAAAAATGTGGAAGTAAAGCGCAAGGTACGTGAGGCAAAGAGGGCAGCTGACCTGAGGTGGGGTTCGGGACTGGGTCAGTTATTTGAAGAGAATAACAAGTTTTGGAAAGAAGTAAAGAGAGTAAGGAAGGCTGGCGCAAGAATTGAAGAGACAGCATGAGGAAGGGCAGTGAATGGTGGAGTGAAGGAGTGAAGGTAAAAGTGGAAAATGGACGAGAAAAAGAGGGCTTTTGATGAATGGCTGCAGAGTAATAGTATAGAGAAGTATGAAAAATATAGAGAGAAAAATGTGGAAGTAAAGCGCAAGGTACGTGAGGCAAAGAGGGCAGCTGACCTGAGGTGGGGTTCGGGACTGGGTCAGTTATTTGAAGAGAATAAGAAGTTTTGGAAAGAAGTGAAGAGAGTAAGGAAGGCTGGCACAAAAATTGAAGAGACAGTGAAAGATGGAAATGGAAGGTTGTTAAAAGGAGAGGAGGCAAGGAAAAGGTGGGCGGAATATTTTGAAAGTTTGCTGAACGTTGAGGATAATAGGGAGGCAGATATAATTGCTGTTCCAAGTGTTAAGGTGCCAGTAAAGGGAGATGAGAATGAGAGAGAGATTACAATAGAGGAAGTGAGGAGAACACTAGATGAAACGAGAGTAGGAAAAAGCATCTGGTATGGATGGTGTGAAAGCTGAGATGTTGAAGGAAGGGGGTGTGACTGTGCTTGAATGGTTGGTGAGATTGTTTAATATGTGTTTTGTGTTGTCAATGGTACCAGTAGATTGGGTTTGTGCATGTATTGTACCACTATATAAGGGTAAGGGAGATATGCATGAGTGTTGTAATTCAAGAGGTATTAGTTTGTTAAGTGTAGTTGGAAAAGTGTATGGTAGAGTAATGATTAATAGGATTAAGGATAAAACAGAGAATGCAATCTCGGAAGTACAGGGTGGTTTTAGAAAAGGTAGGGGTTGTATGAATCAGATTTTTTACAGTTAGGCAGATATGCAAGAAATATTTAGCAAAAGGTAAGGAGGTGTATGTTGCATTTATGGATCTGGAGAAAGCATACGATAAAGTTGATAGGGAAGCAATGTAGAATGTGATGAGGTTATATGGAGTTAGTGGAAGGTTGTTGGAAGCAGTGAAAAGTTTCTACAAAGGTAGTAAAGCATGTGTTAGAATAGGAAATGATGTGAGCGATTGATTTCCGGTGAGAGTGGGGCTGAGACAGGGATTTGTGATATCGCCGTGGTTGTTTAACTTGTATGTTGATGGAGTGGTGAGAGAGGTGAATGCTCGAGTGTTTGGACGAGGATTAAAACTGGTAGGCGAGAATGATCATGAATGGGAGGTAAATCAGTTGTTTGCGGATGATACTGTACTGGTAGCAAACACAGAAGAGAAGCTTGACCGACTAGTGACAGAATTTGGAAGGGTGTGTGAGAGAAGGAAGCTGAGAGTTAATGTGGGTAAGAGTAAGGTTTTGAGATGTACGAGAAGGGAAGGTGGTGCAAGGTTGAATGTCATGTTGAATGGAGAGTTACTTGAGGAGGTGGATCAGTTTAAGTACTTGGGGTCTGTTGTTGCAGCAAATGGTGGAGTGGAAGCAGATGTACATAAGAGAGTGAATGGAGGTTGCAAAGTGTTGGGGGCAGTTAAGGCAGTAGTAAAAAATAGAGGGTTGGGCATGAATGTAAAGAGAGTTCTATATGAGAAAGTGATTTTACCAACGGTGATGTATGGATCGGAGTTGTGGGGAATGAAAGTGATGGAGAGACAAAAATTGAATGTGTTTGATATGAAGTGTCTATGGAGTATGGCTGGTGTATCTCGAGTAGATAGGGTTAGGAACGAAGTGGTGAGGGTGAGAACGGGTGTAAGAAATGAGTTAGCGGCTAGAGTGGACATGAATGTGTTGAGGTGGTTGGGGCCATGTTAAGAGAATGGAAAATGGCTGTCTGCTATAGAAGGTGATGAATGCAAGAGTTGATGTGAGAAGTACAAGAGGAAGGCCAAGGTTTGGGTGGATGGATGGTGTGAAGAAAGCTCTGGGTGATAGGAGGATAGATGTGAGAGAGGCAAGAGAGCGTGCTAGAAATAGAAATGAATGGCGAGCGATTGT
>NC_090731.1:127426829-127439329 GCF_036898095.1 Palaemon carinicauda
AACGGAAAAAGCTAACATCAACATATGTTAGTATACAATCTGAATCTTCAATCAACATCCTAGGAAACCCAAGGGATGGCGTTCAACAATTGCAAGACATATCCAGGAAGAACTACATTCAACAAGAAACTAGAACGAGACATCGCTAACAAAACATCAAGAGAGAGAGAGAGAGAGAGAGAGGACGTGTCGACTTCATATATAAGCTAAGTACAGAGATTTTGTATTCATTTCAGTTTGGGCAGTGAAGTGTAGTTATCACAAGTCGTTAGTCAATTATTACTGGGGTGAGTGAATTCCTAAACTTTGTTATAAGAAACTCCGAATTCTCATTTAGAATTTTTCTTTCTTTGTGCTAATTCCTTTTTCTTTCAGAAACTCTTGGGGGGAAATGTTTTGGGATTAGTAACATTGTTGGGGGAATTTTATTATACATATGCGTTTACGCAGTGGGCGTCTGTACTCATATAGATATTTTGATAGGATTGAAAGGGGTCAAAGAGATAGAAAAAAAAAATACAGCAGTCATGGCTCCTCCTGTCAGCCCTACCCTTGGACCTAGTGGTGTAGGCCAGGCTAAACCTCCTCCAATTGTGACGCTTGTAAATGCCAGGTCAGAAATCCTTCCTTTTCAAGGTCGTGTCAACGGGTTCTTGCCACAAAATGTGGAGTCATAGATTTCATCCGTTGATGCCCATTTAAATGCCAAACCAATCGTAGATCCTTTTGTACAATTAAAAGAAGCTAAAAGTTTTATAGATTTTTCTAAAGGGGATGCGAGTGCGGATTCAAGAGGTGTTTCATTTCAGGAAGCAATTACTTGGGATGATTTCAAAGTTAGGTTACGCGCGATCTATGGGGGTGAGGAAGCTTTGGATGTAGTGTTAACGTTACGAAATACACTTAATCAAGCCACTATGAATCGGCTTAATGTTATTGAGAGAGCAGCTCTCATAGCTGATAGGCTTAACGAATATCAGGACATTTTAGGTCATTCCACTTGGGTTACTAACGATAACATTTCCGTGAAAGATTTTTTACGATTAATGTATTTAACTTGTATGACACTTATGTTGCCTGAAGCTTTAGTGCGGTGCTTTGATAAGAAGTTAATGCCTGCAAGTACGGAATTGGATGTCTATAAACAGATAAAGAAACACATGTCCAAGTGTCCAGATCTCGATCCCGTGTTAACTCAAGTTTTTGCTAAGAATGAAACAAAAACCACAAACAGTGAACGTAATTAACAGTCCAGTAGCGGGAGTGACGTGTTACAACTGCAAACATCAAGGTCACATAAGCGCAGACTGTAGAACGAAATTTTGCTCAGTTCACAACACAGCATCACATTCTTATAGTCAATGTTACGCACGTTAGACACAACAATATCCTAGAAATACACAGTCAATTCCACAGTCAGTTCCATATGGAAATAAAAAGAAAAATCCTCATTTTAACAATAAGAAGAAACAACAAAATGTCAATGCAGTTCAGAGTCCGAAACAAACAAACACTTCTTCAAATATCGCTGAGCCTGGGCCGTCAAACCAGACCTCGCAAAGTCAGCCTAATTTTCAGAATGTGCAGAGCAAAGCAAATACCACATAGTTAACTCTAGAGGGGAAGAGAGTGATGTTGGGTCAAGGTCATTTATGTCAACATCAATAGTATTGAATAATCAATTTAATGTTTTATCAGATAATTGTGAGACAATAGATTTTCCTATGAAACACACGGCCGAATTAAGTAAAACAGTGCATGCTCCCGTAGATTTGCAACGAATTCATACAATAATAAGCCAAAATGAGTTACGGCCAACCTTATATGCTGTAAATTTAGAACACAAATCCTTTACGTTATTTTTTGACTCTGGTAGTCCACGTAATATTATGGATTTGAAGACGCATCATTTGTTGTTTTCGAACTTTCCGATTGAAAGATCAGGAATTAGACTTTCAGGTATAGGAAATAATGAATTAAACGTCATAGGCATAACTCATAATCAGTTCAGAGTCGGTAATCGCACGTTTGTCGATACATTTGTTGTAGTGAAAAACATTAATATGTATCCAGCTGTAATTATAGGATACCCATCTATGGGAAATCAAAACATTATCTTAGCTCCTGCCAAGCACGGCGTGTATATCATAGGGAAATTCTATAAGTCTTCTAATACTTTAAAGTCAGTTTTGGATAAAAAGGAGACGACAAATGTAACCGTAACGTACGTTGAAGAACCAATAACTTGTCTCACTAATAAAGAAATAATATACGCGACCCAGCAGAATTCTCGTTCACCCGTAATATCATCTTGCACGTAATATATCGAACCAAACATACCTTCGAATTTAATAGTGCAAATAAAGAAAACACTACCGGGATCTGAAATATCAATCCTTTCCGATACTTTGAAAACCAACGGATTGTCTGTCACACAAGCTATTTATACAGTAGGCTCACATCAGCAATGTAATATCGAAGTCTGTAATCATTTAATAACACTTTAGTAATTCACAAAAATCAACATATCTTGGATGTAGAAGTTTATAAACATCGTATTCTTACCGTTGCTGAAATCAATCACTCTCAATCAGTTGCGGATGAGTCCCTTTTGCGATCTATTAAAAATAAAATCAGTAAGGACATTCAAGACGAAGAAATTCAGCAGAATATTTTTGAACTTTTAACTAAATATACAGATGTCTTTTCCACTACGGATGGATCCTTAGGAAAAACAGATGTGATCGAGCATTAAATAAGGTTAAAAGACAAGCAGAAAATTATATATGTACCCTCGTACAGACTCCCTATGAAATTCCAGAATGAAATAAATGATGAAGTAGGTAAAATGTTAGAGGAAGGAGTCATTAGAAAATCAAATAGCCCTTATAATTTTCCTTTAATAGTCGTACCGAAAAAAGATCGAACATGGCGTATCTGCGTCGACTTTCGTCGTCTAAACGAGGAAACGATCCCTGATCGATTCCCAGTGCCATGTACTGACGATATTTTGTCTTTGTTAGGTCAGAATAAATATTTTACCAGTTTGGACTTACTTAAAGGCTTTCACCAGATATCATTAGAAGATAGTATCCCATACACAGCCTTCAGCACAGCCAGGGGACATTATGAATTTTTGCGGATGCCTTTTGGTTTACGTTGTGCTCCTATAACATTTACAAGAATGATTAACATAGTGTTTGGAGACTTGTTAGGGGATATATTGCATGCCTATATGGATGATCTTGTAATCTTTTCCAACACCTTAGAAGAACATCTACGTAAGTTAGAACTAGTACTACAAAGATTAAGACAACATAACTTAAGGGTAAAGATTAGTAAGTGTGAATTTTTCAAAACAGAGTTGATATATTTGGGTTTCATGGTGTCAAGCCAAGGTCTTAAAGTAGTCCATGATAAGGTGTCGGCTATATGTAATTTTCCCATACCTACTAATGTCAAAGGAATACAGCAATTTCTGGGTTGTAGTGGATATTACAGGCTTTTTATACGCAACTATTCAATAATAGCCGCTCCTTTAACTGATCTTACGAAGAAGGGCGTAGATTTCATATGGTCTGAGCAACATCAACAGGCGTTTAATACTTTGAAAGATGAACTGTGTAGTTCTCCTATCTTAAAATTTCCTGACTTCGGTAAGGAATTCTTCATTGCAACAGACGCCTCAGACTTAGGAGTAGGAGGGGTATTGCTTCAGCAATATGATAAACAGTTTTTCCCGATAGCTTTCTATTCTCGAAAATTGAGAACTTCCGAAAGTAAGTATGCAGTAATAGACAAGGAAGGACTAGCTATTGTTAATTTGCTAGTGCATTTTAAGTTCATAATTTACGGTTATCCTGTTAAGGTTCTTACTGACCATAAACCACTAACAGAGTTCTTTAAAGGCTTCAATCACAGCCCTAAACGAACTCGGTGGCATTTAATCATTCAAGAATTTGGCGCAAGATTCGGGTATTTACCTGGGAAAGCAAATATCATTGCGGATGCATTATCACGCAACCCCGTGTCATCTTGTACGGAGCCTTTAGCTGAATTAATAGATATATCAACATCCATGCCTATTGTAAAAACAATATCTGAACAAGAAGATTTAGGCTGGAGTGCTGAATTGTTACAGACTGAGCAAAGAAAAGATCAGAAAATAGAAACAATTATAAATGCTTTGAAAGGCAATCATAAAGAAAAGGAATATATAAAGTATAAGCAGCAGAATTATATAATCAAAGATAATATTCTGTGTAGGACTGTGACAAGGAAAACCAGCAATACACCACATGTAACTAACGACCAGGTAGTAGTACCAAACTCACTTATTTCCACTGTCCTGAATTGGTTACATGGACACCCTGGGTTCTCATTAATGTCACAGAAAGCCAAATCATTGTTTTATTGGCATACAATGCTTACAGATATAAAAAGACACATAGCTAATTGTCGCACATGTCAGGAAAACAAAGGGCATACGAAAACACCTGTCAGCCTAGGAGCTTATCCTGTTCCCAATCAACCCTTTGAAAGAATACATTTAGATTTGTTAACAGGATTTTACGAGTCAGACAGAGGAAATAAGCACCTCTTAGTAATTATAGATGCTTTAACTCGATATACAGAACTAATAGCGCTTAAAACTAAAACTGCGATTGAATGTGCTAGGAAGTTTTACGAGTGTTACATTTGTAAACATGGAATTCCACACATGATAATCTCAGACTCGGGTGGTGAATTTAATAATCACTTTCTTACCTCATTGTGTGAATTCCTCAACATAAAGAAGATTAATACCATGATATATCACCCAGAGTCGAATGGGCTAGTGGAAAGAGCAAATAGGAAGATATTAAATATATTGAGGGTAACACTAGGGGGATCAGACCCCAACTGGGATATTGCAATACCGGTGGCACTGAGTACTCTGAATCATTCATATCATATATCAATTAAAATGTCACCGCATGAAGCATTGTATGGTACCCCAGTTAGAACACCTTTCCATTTATTAACGCCTACAACTAATCTATCAAATCCTTTAAAAGAATGTATAAATGCAAGTATAAGTCGATATGATATCCTTCGAAAGAATTTAGAAGAATCACAAATCATAATGAAAAGGAATCATGATCAAATAGCGAAACCAACTAAAACATATACCGTGGGTGATAACATCTATATTCAAATCAATGTACGAAAAGGGCTCAACTATAAACTAACACCTAAGTTTGAAGGCCCATTTAACATTTTGGAAACATTAACGGCCAATAGGTTTAGAATTCAAAACGTAGCCCAACCCACGGATGAGAGAATAGTACCATTGTCTCACATAAAAAATTAAAGAGAAAAGAGAGGAAAAGAAGTGAGGAAAAATTTTATTTTGTGTGACTAAAAGTTTTCTTTTTAATACAGGAGTAATTACATATATTTTTTCTCGTTACAGGTTTCCAAGATGAATTTTTTGTTGTTGGGAGTGATATTGTTCGCTCAGACATTTTTCTCGTATGGGATGAGTTCTAAGACTAAAAATATATATTTTAAATATGGCAATATTGTTGAAAGACAAGAAGACATTTTTATTACATCAACCAACGTAATTGTCGAAGTGCATATGCAAGCAATTTTTCTTCAAGAGAATGATGTCACTAACTCAAGAACCGCCATTTCAAGGTTTTCTGCATCATTGGATGAGTTGCATAGAAGACATTTTCATTTGACTACTAAGAGTTTGCTTGGATCAACATTAAAAGTTGCAGAGATGCTATCTGATGACTTGAAAAATAAGACTGGCGAGACAGGATCTTTGGCTTATGACCTTTTGATGTGGACTGTAGGACACGAACATAAAGAAAGACGGAATCCGTTCATTTATGCTGCATTAAGCATCTTTGGGTCTGTTGCAAGTTTAGGTTTAGGAATTTCCAATCGTCTTAAAATTAGTAATCAAAATAAGAAAATTGAGTTCTTGACTCATAAAGATGAATTGATTATGTCAGAACTAAGGGATCAGTTAGCTTCAATCAATAAAATTATGGATTTGTTAAATGAACTTTCAGATAATATCGTTCAAATTATGGAAGTACAGGATTTGTTGGCAACATTAATGTATTATGATTCAAAGATAGATCACATACATAACAGAATTGCACATTTCATTGAGAAATCCAAGGATTATGTAGAAGCTATCACGTTAGCAACTAAAGGTGTGTTGTCGCCCCATTTGTTGCCTATACGTTACTTAAAATTAGTTCTGGAGAAGGGAAGGGATAAACTAGGCTATGTTCCTTTGTTAGACGAACATAGGTTAGAATTTTATTACAGCCTAATTACAGTAAACGTAGATAATAACAAGATTAGGATTACAATTCCCTTTGATTCTTCTGATGCCTGGCAATCTTACAGGATATCACCATTTCCGACTTTCATGACGAATCACTCAAATCCAGTCATATCCAGTTTGACAGGACACGTATTGATTTCCCCAGATAAGGAAACATATACGGTCATTAAAGACTTAAATCAATTAACTCACTGTTCAGACGCAATGGATAGAAAAATATGTACAGCTGACTCATTTGAATTCCGTAAAAACTTAATGGATTCATGCGAGTTAGGTATAGTGCTAGACGGTGCTCTCTCCCATACAAGTGAAAATTGTCTGGATAAGCTTTATCCCTTTGACAATAAAGAATTCAATTGCAGACTAAATAATGGCTCGTGGATACGATACGACAAGGACGGCTTCAATGTATCATGCCCTGACGGATCCACATCCTTCACCCACATCTTCATCGCAGCAGATGGTTGTATCGGGACTTCCCCGAATTCCATGGTGACTGGCCTACAGACAATCATCAGAGAACGAGCCTACTTCGCGAACTTCACGTGGACCTCTACAATGCCCGCACTTCCTCTCCCATACAACGGCCGTGTGGCAAAGCGGTTGATGAAACTTACCGAAAAGGACCACCTGTCACCGACTTATGAAGAAATTCTTCACCCCATAATACTGGCTAGTTTGTGTTTCACGGTGATGATATTTATCGCCGTGAACATCCTTGTTTGGCGTAGGTTACGGCACAGCAAGCAGCTACAAAGGAATGAGTTGCATAGCCCTGACAATACCCCCTATTTAATCCAGTTCAAAGCTGTTTGAGTGGCCACCTCATTCGCTAAGGGAGTAATTTGTCGGGAAGATGTTTGTATGAAAAGCTGATTAGTACGCTAGTAATATGTAATTAAAGACATTCTCTACATTTGCATTGTTAAAAATACATTTTAAAACAACATTTAAAAAATAAATAAAATAAAAAAGGATATAAATCATTTTTTTCTCTCGGCATCTAATAAAAGTATATAAGCCGGAATGTTGAAAAAAAAAGAAAAGAGAAAAAAAAAATAAAAAATATAATAAAATATATAACAGAATCTATGGGCATCTAATAAAATATATAAGCCCTATATATAAATATATATATATATATATATATATATGTACGAAACCGTGGTACGTGTACGTACCAGGAATTCGTGTTTGTGCACTAAAAATTGAGTATCTTGTTTCTGACAAAGGTAACAATTATTCTTTATCAAGTTACCGAATCATATGTAAGTCAGAATTTATTTTGTTTTTTGGTACCATGTAATCATTTGCTAGCAATGTACCATATATATGATCTTGGTTTTATCATGCATTTTTCTTTTTGCTTTGGTAATATCTTTTTTGTATGCATTATTGTTATTATTTTTTGTTGTGCCTATTTGGACATTCGTCCTCAGTTGATTATGGCTAAAGTTAAACAAAGAATAATGCGTATGTCCAGTCACACCTAATAACCATGTTTCGGCTTGTTGTTAATTTTTTGTAAAAAAATTGAGATAGCTGGCCGAGCTTATGTAATGATTAGAATAGTAATATTACATGTTTAAAACAAATGACGTAATATGTCATGTTGGTTGGAAGAGCTAACCCTGGAATTGCTGTAGTCATTCAAATTATAAACAGGATGTATAATGAAAACCTCGGCAAATTGACATTCTTTCTTAACGTCAACACATTGTCTCCTCGTGTGAAAGTTTGTGACGTCACCAGATGCAGGTGTCTTCCAATTCCGTCACTTGGCTAAGTTAAAGCAAGCATACGATATCTGTGATATCGATAATTTATTCAGTTCATATCTAAACTTCACCAGAATTGGTCATCTGGACCAACATAACTTCCTCCAGTGATGGAGATGTTTAACTCTGTTGTTTTATAGAATAAAACTTAAAAACCATTAAGATGTATTCAGTTAATCCATTTAAATACATCTGAAAACAACTCATACTCAAATGTGTGCTTAAGACAGTAGCACACCATATATATATATATATATATATATATATATATATATATATATATATATATATATATATATATATATATATATATATATATATGTATAAGGGTATAAATGTGTGTGTATATATATATATATATATATATATATATATATATATATATATATATATATATATATATATATATATATATATATATATATATATATATTTATGTATACATAAATATAGATATATACTGTATATACATATATGTATGTATATATATATATATATATATATATATATATATATATATATATATATATATATATATATATATATATATACATGTGTATATATGTATATACACACACACACACATATATATATATATATATATATATATATATATATATATATATATATATATATATATATATATATATATATATACATGTGTATATATGTATATACACACACACATATATATATATATATATATATATATATATATATATATATATATATATATATATATATATATATATATATATATATATATATATATATATATATATATATATGTGTGTGTGTGTGTGTGTGTGTGTGTGTGTGTGTGTGTGTGTGTGTGTGTGTGTGTGTGTGTGTGTGTGTAAAACAGATGCCTTGAATGAAAAGGTAACGAAGAGTTCACCAAGTTTTTGTATTCATAACGCATTTAGACACCTCAAATTGAGTGGAACATTTCAATTTTGAAAACAAAGTAACCCTCCGTGGTAACGCAAAATTAAAGAGAAAATAAAGAAACAGATTACTTGAAGTCCACTCATTCAATATTCTTATCTACGAGCAGTTCATTGATAGGGATATATTGAAGCTGGTCCTGAGAAGTTTTTCACCATTTTAAGATATGGGTTTAATTATAATATTTAACGTTTTACAATACCTCTCAAGCATCAAATTTCTTTCGCACCGTTTTCGTAGATGTAAAATTATTATTATTATTATTATTATTATTATTATTATTATTATTATTATTATTATTATTATTATTATTATTATTATTAGCTGAATGATTTTATAGGTAGAGTTTCCTGATCCCACTCTATATATCTATCATTTTGATTTTGTTAGCAGTGCTTTGCCACATTGACATATCTATATTTTATTACATTGACATCAATGTATTTTGTAGATATATATTTTCTTGATTTAGGTAATCTTTAGTCGGTATATCCTTTAGCATGTAGATTCTGAAAATTACATCATTATGAAATACTATCAAATTACCAGATAGATGCACAAACTGGCCGAAAAACGGTAATTAAAGTATGTTATAAATGTTAGAATAAGTTTTGTAAATTAAATGTAGTCGATTCTTTAAAACAAAGTTCTCTATGAAAGAAATCCTGCAAAATGACTATGAATGGCCATGAAAATATGAACCTAAATGTCCTTTTTTTGGTGGAATGAGGATTCAATTTTTTAAAATACGATTACAAATTCTATATATATATATATATATATATATATATATATATATATATATATATATATATATATATATATATATATATATATATATATACATACATATATGCGTATATATATATATATATATATATATATATATATATATATATATATATATATATATATATATATATATATATATATACATATATATATATATAAATATATATATATATATATATATATATATATATATATATATATATATATATATATATATATATATATATATATGCATACACACACACACATATATATACATATATATATATATATATATATATATATATATATATATATATATATATATATATATATATATATATATATATATACATAGATATACATACATATGTGTATATATATATATATATATATATATATATATATATATATATATATATATATATATATATATATATATATATATATATATATATATATATATATATAGATAAATATCAACACAACATCGTGTTCAAATAGAAATAAATTTCTACCTCATACTTGGGATCGAACGCTGGCCCCTTCTAATGAAAGGCCAGGTCGAAACCAACCATGCCACGAGAGCCCATAAAAGGAAATCTGAACCTGACAATAATCTATCTGTCCGAGGATTTACCTGGTGAGACATCAGTCTCTTTTACCAGCGAGTTTTACCAGATTTCCCCGGGCCACCACGTGACACAATTGGTAGTAATTCATTCAAATTACCCCTAATGAGTCAATATGGATAAATATCAACACAACATCGTGTTCAAATAGAAATAAATTTCTACCTCATACTTGGGATCGAACGCTAGCCCCTTCTAATGAAAGGCCAGGTCGAAACCAACCATGCCACGAGAGCCCATAAAAGGAAATCTGAACCTGACAATAATCTATCTGTCCGAGGATTTACCTGGTGAGACATCAGTCTCTTTTACCAGCGAGTTTTACCAGATTTCCCCGGGCCACCACGTGACACAATTGGTAGTAATTCATTCAAATTACCCCTAATGAGTCAATATGGATAAATATCAACACAACATCGTGTTCAAATAGAAATAAATTTCTACCTCATACTTGGGATCGAACGCTAGCCCCTTCTAATGAAAGGCCAGGTCGAAACCAACCATGCCACGAGAGCCCATAAAAGGAAATCTGAACCTGACAATAATCTATCTGTCCGAGGATTTACCTGGTGAGACATCAGTCTCTTTTACCAGCGAGTTTTACCAGATTTCCCCGGGCCACCACGTGACACAATTGGTAGTAATTCATTCAAATTACCCCTAATGAGTCAATATGGATAAATATCAACACAACATCGTGTTCAAATAGAAATAAATTTCTACCTCATACTTGGGATCGAACGCTAGCCCCTTCTAATGAAAGGCCAGGTCGAAACCAACCATGCCATGAGAGCCCATGAAAGGAAATCTGAACCTGACAATAATCTATCTGTCCGAGGATTTACCTGGTGAGACATCAGTCTCTTTTACCAGCGAGTTTTACCAGATTTCCCCGGGCCACCACGTGACACAATTGGTAGTAATTCATTCAAATTACCCCTAATGAGTCAATATGGATAAATATCAACACAACATCGTGTTCAAATAGAAATAAATTTCTACCTCATACTTGGGATCGAACGCTAGCCCCTTCTAATGAAAGGCCAGGTCGAAACCAACCATGCCACGAGAGCCCATAAAAGGAAATCTGAACCTGACAATAATCTATCTGTCCGAGGATTTACCTGGTGAGACATCAGTCTCTTTTACCAGCGAGTTTTACCAGATTTCCCCGGGCCACCACGTGACACAATTGGTAGTAATTCATTCAAATTACCCCTAATGAGTCAATATGGATAAATATCAACACAACATCGTGTTCAAATAGAAATAAATTTCTACCTCATACTTGGGATCGAACGCTAGCCCCTTCTAATGAAAGGCCAGGTCGAAACCAACCATGCCACGAGAGCCCATAAAAGGAAATCTGAACCTGACAATAATCTATCTGTCCGAGGATTTACCTGGTGAGACATCAGTCTCTTTTACCAGCGAGTTTTACCAGATTTCCCCGGGCCACCACGTGACACAATTGGTAGTAATTCATTCAAATTACCCCTAATGAGTCAATATGGATAAATATCAACACAACATCGTGTTCAAATAGAAATAAATTTCTACCTCGTACTTGGGATCGAACGCTAGCCCCGGGGAAATCTGGTATAATTTGTAATCGTATTTAAAAAAATTAAATCCTCATTTACACTAAACGATTTGAAAAGGAAGCTCTTTTTCCTTCTCTATTTATAATTTGATAGATTTTTTTTTTTTTATCATCCTCATCAATAGGACATACACGTACTTTTTCATTCCATGATATCACAAAATAATACCAAAAAAAGGAATTAACTTTGCCATATTTTTCTTTTATTATTTTCGATGAAAAGTTAACTTAAGTTTATCAAGTTCTTTGAATATTTCAGGTGTTTTCCAAATTCCAAACTAAATTTCACCAAACGTTCTTTTGAATATGATTTGTTCATCTTCAAGAATAAACTGAAGTGTAACCAAGAAAGGTCCATTTCCTAAAACATATTTCGTGAGTTTTAATTAGCTGAAGACTATTAAGCTTCTATTTGC
>NC_090731.1:127444329-127446829 GCF_036898095.1 Palaemon carinicauda
AAAACTGGAAGTAGATCTATGGCAAAGGCAAAAGACAATTCTATTGTAATTTATGTTTCTCAAGTACTAAACAAATATCATCTACCGAAACCAATTAATGGATCAGAAGCTCCAGAAGTATAAGTTGTTGCAACTTGAACCTGAATGTTATTACATGGGAGAAAAGAGTGATCGAGTGTATTTAGTTACGTTTACCGGAGCTGATTTTCTTTTGACTGTAATGTATATATGATTCTATGCCAGGCGCTATATTTCTCATTTTCAATTTATGTTGATCGATGACTTAAGGAAAAAGAGAAGAAAATGGGTGTTACAATATCTGATGTGTATTTTTTCATCATGACTGTAATTCCTATGTCATTCATTTCTGTTTTGATTCGGATAACTTTAATGTGCATATCCTTCTGCTATATTCTGAATAAAGAAGAAAGTTCTTTCAGTTTTGTCTATGCAGAGTCCGTTGTTTCCTTACTATATGACCAATTAATCATGAAACATCCTTCTAAACGTGTTAAAATGGTTATCATGAAACTTAAAATCATACCAGCAACTAAAATAATGATAATTTGCAAACAAATCTGATTCAAATAACTTTAAGACTTGAGTCTTTCGAACTGATTTTCTCTAACTAGTTTAAAAAAAACTGTAGTGAAGAACCAGACAAGTTATTGTGAAAGATTTTATGGAGACTATATATTCTCATTTTGGAATCCATACTTCCAAATGAAATGGAATGACATGCTTATTGAGTTATCAGCTCCTTTCAATGGAGAACATTGATATATATTGTATAATCGTAAATCAATTGTTATTCCAGTGATCTTAAAGTTTTCTAAAATGACAACGAAGGCTATAATTGTTCAATAACTCTTTTATCATTTAGGTGAGTTTTATGGCCCCAAAAAATCAGTAGGTGTACTTACACAATGACCAATATGCACAACACTATGAAAGTTTCTATTCATTTACTTATAAAACGGTAGACAGCTGTTTTAAATCATCTCGCTGGAAGTACATCGCAATTTATTTTTATTGCAATTCCATACAACAAATCAGGAAAAATCTTAGCATTAAAATATAACTAAGTTATGGGGTTGTGGGAGATTTTAACAAATCTATTGGTGATGCTTGAGAATATATTGAATATGCATCGAAATACAAATTGAATCTGTATTCAGGCGCTAGTGCTAATTTATCAAGAGTTAAGAATTGTATTTATAAGGACACTTCCAAGCGAATATAGTTTTTGCGATTTTGAGCCGGAGAATTCCAGGGTTGGGCTAAAAAACTATAAAAGTATATCAAAACTATTTCTTTTCAATGGTTCAAGATTATCAAATGTAGTATACACTTCGGTATCTAAACTATTGCAGCAAAAATAGTAGGATCACTAACTATAGATGGGTAAAATACTTTTAGAAGCACTAAAAATTGTGAAAAATAAAGGGTCCAAAAAGATTTGTGTTTGGTGGACGGGGTCTAACTCCACCAATTAGTCAATTTTATCTTTGATATCATTGCAGATATAAAATCTGAGAACTGATTTTGCAGTATAGAATAGTGTTGACCTGATATTCTACGTATTCTGTTTTATCATGTGACTGTTTAGGAGTTGGTAGGGAATTATGTCAGCACAGGTTCTTGCCTATAGGGGATCTCAGAGTTGAAACGTTAAATTTATAAGGAGCCTAATTTACACTTATAGACTCTTCAACCAGCAGACAACAAAATCCCGACATCGTTTCCAATAAGATTATTTTCTTTTACACATGTTAAAAGATACGAAAAATCAGAATTATTACCTGGAATAAATATATTGCCCAATTTGGAAATAAAATGGGATTAAGTATTCATTATATTGTAAAAAAGAGAAAAAATATATTTGCAGTATGTATCAACACCCGTTTTTGTAGCGATACGCAAAGGGAGTACACTTATCATAATATGAAAAAAAATATATATTTATTTGAAAAGATATATACTTCAAGAGAGAGAGAGAGAGAGAGAGAGAGAGAGAGAGAGAGAGAGAGAGAGAGAGAGAGAGAGAGAGAGAGAGAGAGAGAGAGAGAGAAGATTCCAATTAGTCGTTTACTAAACAATCTGAGGAATGTTATGAAACCCTCAGCACTTCAAGATGTTGATTTTGCAGATATCGAGGCCCTAAGGATATTCAATATTCATAGCTTTGAAGATCATTTACATAGATGAAACTATGGGAATAGCCAAATATAAAATGAGAAATAGCTGTAAAATTTTATAAATATAGTTCAGGCAAAAGTAATGCTAAATTATTGAAATATGTATTTATATATATGTATGTGTGTGTATATATATATATATATATATATATATATATATATATATATATATATATATATATATATATATATATATATATATATATATATATATATATATATATAAATTATATTTATCTATGTATACATATATAATATATATATATATATATATATATATATATATATATATATATATATAT
>NC_090731.1:127451829-127454166 GCF_036898095.1 Palaemon carinicauda
TAGGTGAAAATCCGCGAAGTAGTGACATCATATTTACCTATTTATTTAACATGTATATTCCGACTTTTAAAACCATCCCTTGTACTTAGTACTGTTAACAAACCACCCTTTAATGTACAGAACACTTAATGCATGTACTACAGCACCCTAAACTAAAACAGGCAAAAATATTAAAGGCGATTTTATATCATGCGTTTCCTAAACACCTAAAAAGCACGATAAAAAATGGCAACCAATGTTTTGTTTACGTTCATCACTGATCATAATGAAGAAACAAACTCATTTAGTGTACACATATATGTATAGGTTAGTTTTTGCATTGATTATATTGATTATACAGTACTGTATGTTGATTTTTTTATTACCAATGTTTTAGTTTACGTATTTTTCCTAGGACTTCCAAATGAAATGTTTTTCTTTATGACGCCACATGAAACGACGGCGTGTACGCTCAGTAAACAACCACGCTTAGAACAAACAAGGCATTTAACGCGCATGATGATAGTGATAAATAATGATACAGTACATACAGTATTTACAGTAAAAGCATTTACAAAATATGTTACCTTACAAATATAATTTATACAGTATTGTACGTAGCAAAGCAGGAAAACAATTTACGAGAGAGAGAGAGAGAGAGAGAGAGAGAGAGAGAGAGAGAGAGAGAGAGAGAGAGAGAGAGAGAGATTGTTTTACGTACGTAAATGTAAATTTTAAACAAAAAAAAATATGATAGGTTACAACATGTAGACTTTTAAAACCTTCCCTTTAACTTAATGCATACAGTACGTACAGTACTAAACTATAAAACAGGCACAAATACAGTTTTAGAATGTACAGTAAGAATATTAAAGTAAAAAATAAAGATTGTTACTGTACTCACCACGAAAGAAGTTGAAGAAAAACTTGAATGATGATGGCGATGAATTTGCTGCACAGTAGAAATGATGATGATGAAGCTGATGATGTGTTCTACTGTGCAGCCAGGTAGTATTTTACGTCTCTTCAGACGGAGGTGTCTTTTTCTGGGACACCTCTTCAACTTCTTCCTGGGAAACTTCTTCAATTTCTTCCGAAGGCATACTAGCAGGAAGAACTGGCTCTTTTTTGCGAGGCTGGAAGAACATTGTGATCAGAAGTTGTTGCCGCTGCTTCTTTTTTCGATCCAAGAGCATTTTGTAGGGAGTCATTTTTTCATCGATCTTGTTGCATTGCATCGAGCGAACCATATCCTCGTCCCACTCTTGCAACATTTCTTTCAACTCCTTCGCACGGTTGCAGGCCTTGGCGAGCCGTTCTAATGTTAAGCCCGTTTCTTCGACATTTTCTTGGGTCTCTTCCTGGGTATCACTCTCTTCCTCACTTGCCGATTTCGTCAGGTCTTCGAGGTCTGCGTCAGTTAGGGGCTGGGAATGGCAGTCCAACAACTCGTCGACGTCTTCAGTCGTCATGTCGCCATACCCGTCACCTCCAATTATGGCAGCCAACTGCACAGATTTGCGTATTGCAGAGTGTTGGATTTCCGACGGAGTAAATCCCTTGTCGTCGTAAACAATATCGGGCCACAACTTCTTCCAGCTCGCATTCACGGTTGCAGGTTTCATCTCTTGAAGTGCCTTCTGAATATTCTGCAGGCACGTGGCTATGGTGTACTGCCGCCAGTACGCCTTCAAGTTAAAATCTTCATCCTCGTCCTCTTGGGCAGCATCCACACACGCAACGAGGTCCGCCAAGGTGTTCTTCGTGTAGAGGGCCTTGAACGCCCTGATAACCCCCTGGTCCATCGGTTGAATTAATGACGTTGTGTTGGGTGGCAGGAACTCAACCTGAATGACCTCATGCGACAGGTCAGTTGCGTGTCCACCAGCGTTATCCATAAGGAGAAGGATCTTGAATGGCAAGCCCTTCTCTAAGAGATATTTGCTGACTTGCGGGATAAAACACTGATGGAACCAGTTGGAGATCAGCATCTTCGTAATCCATGCTTTTTGATAATGCATCCAGTACACGGGAAGGAGATTCTTATTTTTATTTTTCAAAGCGCGAGGATTTTTCGACTTATAAATAAGCCCCGGCTTTAACAAAAATCCAGCAGCATTGCCACACATCACGAGGGTAACTCGATCCTTGAATGCTTTCAAGCCAGAGGCTTTGGCTTCCTCTTTGAACAGGAAAGTTCGCGACGTCATTCTCTTCCAAAACAAGCCGGTCTCATCCATATTAAAGACTTGTTCCGGCTTGTATCCACCTTCGGCGATAATATTCTTGAACGTCTGGTTCACGTAAGTTTCAGCAGCGGCAGTGTCAGTGGAAGCAGACTCCCCATGAAGGGAAACG
>NC_090731.1:127459666-127477166 GCF_036898095.1 Palaemon carinicauda
CAGGAATCGAGGCTATTTTAGGAATTAATTTTATCTCTAATAATTCACTGGTTTACAAACAAAAAAAATTTGATCTGAGGCAAGAATGGTGATAGGTGTTTTTTGCTGATTTGAGTGTGCAGAATTCGAATTTATAAATAGTTTTGCTCTATCACCTCTAGTTTTCTGGCTTTTAAAGTCTCATTTTAGTATAAACAGAGAATATATTGTGCACATTTCAAGAGTTGCAGCAGTTTATAACAGATAAAACAGGATAGATAAAGAACACTGATTGAATCAATATACTTGGATGACACAATTACTCAATTCATGATACCACAGACAGTCAAAAGTATGTTTTCTTAGAGGATCTGGTGTATTTTGCCTCCGGATGTCACGCAAGAGCATCCAGCAGAAGTCTCCCATCATGTCGGGGTTCCATTTGCCTTGATAGTTGCTCTCCCTCTTCGTAATGTCTTGGTGGAATCTTTCTCCATTCTCATCACTCACTGCTCCAAGGTTTGGCGGGAAGAAGTTGAGGTGGGAATGGAGAAAATGAATCTTAAGTGACATTCGGCACCCCATATCCTCGTAAGACTTTAGCAACTTTTCAATACAGGCTTGGTAATCTGATACGCATGTGTTACCAAGGAAGCCACTACAGACTGACTTGAATGCTTCCCATGCTCTCAGTTCCTTTAAGTTAAGAAGCTCCTCAAAATCAGTATCCTTCAGCACTTCTCGGATCTGAGGTCTGACAAAGATGCCCTCTTTGAGCTTAGCAGCACTAACACCTGGGAACACAGTAGACAAGTGTTGGAAGGCAGAACCATTTTTGTCCAACGCCTTCACGAAATTCTTCATCAAACCAAGCTTGATGTGAAGAGGAGGAAGAAGCACCTTATTCATGTCCACCAGAGGACTCCCCTTGACGCTGTGTTCGCCAGCAACAAAAGTGCTTCTAGACCCCCAGTCTTTCTGCTTGTAATGCTGGGATACAGCTCGACTATCCCAGAGACAGAGAAAACGACAGTACTTTGTGAAGCCCACTTGCATACACATAAGAAGACCTATGACGAGGTCCTCACACAGACTCCATTGGTACTCGCTGTACTTAATAGCTTCTAAAAGAATCTCCATATTGTCTTAGGACTCCTTTAGATGGACAGAGTGTGCAATGGGAATGCTGGGATATTTATTCCCGTTGTGCAGAAGCACAGCCTTGAGACTTCGCTTGGAAGAGTCTATGAAAAGACGCCAGTCTGAAAGATTATGTGGCAAACCAAGGGACGTGAACAAGCCAGGTATGTTTGTGCAATAGCACAACTTGTTTTCCATGTCAAAAAAGGAAGCAAGGTCATTGTTCCGTTTCCTGAAACTGGTGATCCTTACATCTTCCTGGACTAGGTTCCACTGTTTAAGCCGAGAAGCCAAGAGCTCTGATTGCAGTTTTGACAAATACAAATCACGAGCAAGATCATTCAGGTCTTCTTGCGTGATCCAGAGTGGCTCGTTGCCACTTGTTCCTGAATATGTAGACTCAATATCTTCCAAAGATATTGACTTGCCAGAATCCTCCCTAAAAGGCATTTCTTCATCTGATAAGGAAAGAAGATCCTTATTTACTGGGTGTGGGTACAGGAAGATCATCTGAATGGGGAACGGGTCTCATAGCAGAGGGAAGGTTGAGATATTTGATCTTTTTCCTAGAAGATGCATTGAAACTAGTCATATTAGTTAAAAAAAAATAACAATCATCTGCGTGGCTTCGTGGCTCTCTGCAAAGTTGAAAGTCGCTTTCTTGCCAATAAACCATGCAGTTAGTCCATTGTAGCAGGGTTTACAACAGATATGTGGAGCCCAAGATTTGTCCTGATCACCAGTTTTATAGTCAAAATAGTGGAAGTAGGCGGTTCTGAGGAGGGAAGTGATGGTTCGACGCTGTGCAACTGTTGTGAAGTCCCCATACACGTAGCAGATAGAATTGGGCTTGTTGAGGCATCCTCGATGTTTTGACGTGCTTGAAGCCATTGGAGAATCTGAAAATATAACAAAGTAAAACTAAATCAAATGCAAGACAATAAAATGTGCATTGGAAAATGTAATAATAATATTTAGCTACCCAAAAGATGTGTAACACGATAGTTGAGGGACACCAACCTCCTGCGCCACCTGCGAGACAACCTCTTCCAATAACTGCCAAAGCACTACTGAGTGTGGATTGAGACCTACTGCCCCAACTGCCAAAATCCATCTTGATATATAAATATATATATAATGCAATGCAATCACTTACATTTAGTGTATAATAACTAAAAAAATAAGCCATAAGTCTCACAATATTAGAATTAACCCTGAATGCATATATGCCTTTATGTACTGTATATGCACAAAATGCACACTATGCATATCTAAAAAAAAAATAGAGGTGATGAGTAAAAACGGATTTCAAATTTGAATTCAGCACCCCCAAATTAGGTAAAAACGGGTATTTTTATGCTTGCCTCAATTTCTTTGTAAACCAGTGTAACCAAATATGGATTTTTGCGGGAAAAGATACAGTAATAGTAAAAGCAGGAGGGTATATTTTGGCAATAAAAAGTCATGAGGGGGTAAGTACGTGTGCCAGCTCGGAAAGACATTTAAGTAAGGTAACAGCTGTACCTGAGAGAGGAGAAGTGTTGTCTCCCCAGACACTTACGAGCATATCAGTGACCCCGTGTCGCTTTCTTGAGGGAGGAACCAAGGTCGTTGCTAAACCCCATGACAATTGGGCCCATATGATATTAGAGGACTTGTCAGAAATAAAAGAGAACAGAGCTGATATAACGATAGTTTATATGTCAAATAAAACAGTTGTATTAGGAACTGATTTTGTATGTGAATTAGAGTTATGTGAAATTGCTTATAATGGGATGTTGGGAGCCACAACTCTAGCCTGCAGAGACAAATGCACTCAGAATTTTATTATGCAAGCACAAAAACTATGTCCGTCAGAATATCAGCCTGTAGTTAGTGACATTGTCAATAATTATTCCAATGTAATTGGAGATGAGCCACCCGGAGGATTGATCGATTTCCCATTAGCATTGAAACTGGGCAGGCGGAGCCAATCAGGCCAAGGCCTTATAAGGTCCCATTCATTTCCAGAGAAAGCTAGAAAGGGAAATTAATAAATTAAGGGAACAAGGGATAACTGAGGAGAGCGAATTCCCCTGGGCATCTCCAGTTGTAGCTGTTAGGAAAAAGGATGGCTTGTTAAGATTGCTTGTTGATTATAGGAAGTTGAATGCAGTCACTAAGGATAATACATTTCCATTGCCCTCGATCGAAGAATTACTTGTGAAAGTACGGGATAGTAAATATTTTACAACTGTTGATTTAAAGTGTCGATACTATCAAATACCCATTCAGGAGGACAGTAAATGTAAAACAGTATTTATAAATAAGGATCAACTATTTCAGTTTAATTTTCTTCCTTTCAGTGTTAAAAATGCTCCAAGTCATTTCTCTAGAGTAATGATGGCGGTTTTATCGCCCTTAATTGGCCATAATGTTCTTGTTTATTTGGACGATATCATAATTACAGGAAAACGGCCGAAGAACATAATAATAATATTTGTAAACTTTTAGAAGCATTGCGACGTAATGGTATAAAAATGAACTTATCAAAATGCATATTTTTCTCTAAACAGGTCGAAGTTTTAGGTCACATAATAATCCCAGAAGGTATCCAACCCTACCCCAGTAAAGTAGCGGCTATAAGAGAATTCCCCAGGACACGTAACTCTAAGGAAGTAGCTGGACTCCTAGGGCTCGCTGGGTATTACTGTAAATTCATAAGAGGTTTTAGAGAAATAGCGAGACCCTTAGATGCTTTAAAGAAAGAAAAAGTAATAAATTGGGAAATGGAAAAAGAAAGGGCCTTTAACCATTTGAAAGCTGCCTTAACAAGCAATGAATTACTCACATATCTTAGATTTGATTGCCCGTTTTTAGTGACAACAGATGCTAGTAGCGTAGCTATTGGTGGCATAGTTTCTCAACGAGATGATGAAGGCAGAGAGCGACCCATTTGTTTTGCTTCCCGGCTGTTAGAAGGGGCAGAAAAGAATTATAGTACATTCGATTGAGAGGCTTTGGCTATTCTTTGGGTTCTAGAGGGACATCGGTTCATTTTATTAGGTCAGTTGATTGAGTTGCATAGGGATCATCGCCCCTTACGTGATTTGTATTACAAAAATGATTTCACCTCTCGACGAGCGAGATGGATTGAGAGATTGTTATAGATAAATATAAAGGGTTTTCACCACATAGAAGGTAAAGCTAACAAGGTAGCTGATACTCTCTCTAGAGGTGCAGTATTAGGAGTAACTACTAGGGCACAGAAGAGGAACAAAGAACGTAACCAAAATATTGAAGACCCCCATCAAAATAGAGAAAATAGAGAACGGGATTTGAATTCTCCAGAAGAACAAACAGAACACGGCAGTGGAAAGAGAGAGAGAGAGAGAGAGAGAGAGAGAGAGAGAGAGAGAGAGAGAGAGAGATACGAGCGGCGAAGGTGAATATATGTGGGTGGCCGAGGACATGACCAGGGTGTCCAGAATGAATGCCCTGATGATGCAGGTTTGATTGACTTGGGAGGTTGGGACATAAAAGAAGTCTGAGAGGGACAGAAAAAGGAGGAATGGATGGAAAGAGTGCAAGCAGTGATTAAAGGGGAGACAGAGAGTTATTCGTCATTTCTGAATGTGCCACATGAGAAATTTTTTATAGAAATTACATTCTATATTGTGCTTACGAGAAGAGAGGGGTGGGAATTTTCTGCATGGGTAGTTCTTCCTCTCTTTAATTAATCGAGCCATCCACAACATGCAAGTCCTTTTGCAGGGCCTTTAGGGATTGATAGAACATTAAGGAGACCACGTGAATCATTCTTTTGGCTTGGAATGAAAAAATCTATAGAAAATTATATAAAAGGTTGTCATGCTTATAACGGTTTTAAAGAACATAGAAACACTGTACCAGAAGTCAGAAAGGGGCCTGTGATTCCTTTTAAATTTTATAGAGTGCATATGGATGTGGTAGGACCATTTCCTACTGGTCTAACACAACATAAGTATATAGGTGTATTTGTGGATACATTTACTCGGTACACTCATATGTACACAATGTTGGATAGATCGGCAAATTCATTAGCTCAGGCGCTGTACTCTTTCATTATTAGCTTTGGTTACCCAAAAATTTTGATTAGTGATAATGGTCGTTAGTTTATAAATAAGGTGGTCAAATTGGTCACGGACTTGATGAAAATTGAACACTTTTCAGTGACCGCATATAGGCTTTCAGCAAATGGCTTAGTGGAATCGCATAATAGGGAAGTAGTGCGAATTTTGCGTTACTTAGTGGCTGATAACCCCCTTCATTGGCCTGCTATGCTTCCTACAGCTGAGCTAGCTTTGAACATTGCATATAATGCTTCGCTCAGGGACACTCCTTTCTTTTTAATTTATAGAGAGGATCCTGTGTTACCATATACGGTACTCATTAATTCGTAACAATTGCCAAATTATTCAACTGAGCAATACCGTGTATATTTATTAAATCTATTGAAGAGAGTAATGAACACCACTGAAAGTTTTTGAAAAGAGCTAATGAAAATCACTGCTCAAAGTATGATGGTCGGTTCAAAATTGCACCGGTAAAAGTATTTGTGGCCAATCGTGTGTATTTGAAACGATTACAACCTACGAAATACAAACTAGAGCCAGCGTATTTGGGTCCGTACCGAGTAAAGATGGTTAAATCTAACACGGTTGTGATACAAAGCAATATTAATGGCATAGTGTCTGAACATCATCTGGCACATATACATGTGGTGCCTGAAGAGGTAGTTTTCAAAAGTGTTCCTCCTTACCCCCTGCATACATAACATTCCTTGAGTTGATGAGTAGGATTTTTTTTCCTTTGCTGTTGGTGTTGTTTGAACAGACCTCATTTCTTCTTTTGGCGTGTTTTAAATAAATTTGTTGATAACAATGTGTTTTTATGTTGATGCTTAATGTATATATAAAATGTTGTGGTGATTTTGCTGAGTGTAGAAATATGTATAACACTGCTGAGTGAGCCTAAAAACAATCAGAGGTGAGATCCGTCAGACAGATGCTGTATTATTCATGTATTTATATGATTCCTGGTTGCTGGGACCGGGGAGGTTCCGGAATGGCAAGCGGCTGAGGGATTAAAAGTTCAGCCTTGAGGATAGGCAGTGTTGGTGAATGTCTAGATGGGAATACCTTATACTTAATGTTATAAGAGAAGGGCGGGAAAATGAATGATTTTCTCGGGAAAACATCTAGTGGCCATCGGTTGAAAGCTGCAAGTGCAAGTGTTGTAGTGATTTAAATAGATGGCGAAACAGTGGTGGTGAGTTGGGTTACGAAATTGTGCCATAAAGCAGGACGAGTAAAATCAAGCGATGAAGGAATATCTATTCCTACCTCTGTCCCGCCCAAAAAAGCACGTATTACCCGCAACCAGAGGGAGGTTATTGATGAGGTTGTGCAAGATTGATGTCACAATTTTTTTTTTTAACTTTGGGTATTCTGTATTTTAGTTGCAAAAGTCTTAAGAAGAAATGACTGAAATTATTTAAATTGTATTGTGTACATTTTTTCATGCAATATTTAATTTTTTATTTTTTTTTTGTGGAGGTTGTGTTATTTTTTGGGTGATTTCTATATATATATATATATATATATATATATATATATATATATATATATATATATATATATATATATATATATATATATATATATATATATATATATATATATATATATATTAGGGTGCTACTTTTATAAGCACACATTGAGTATGTGTTGTTTAAGATGTTAAGTCTTGATAATGAAGTTCATCTTAGTAACTTTAAAAAGTATTTATTCTCTAAAAACAACAGAGTTAAACATCTCCATCACAGGAGTGGAGCTGGTTTGGTCGGATGACCAATTCAGGTGAAGTATAGATATGAACTGCTTAAATTATCGATATCACAGATATTGTATGCTTAATTGTCATAGCATTTAAACACAATATGGAAACTTTTACATTCTCTCTCGGAAGACACCTGCATCCGGTGACGACACAATCTTTCACACACTATGCATTAGTGTTGACGTTTCAGAAAAATGTTACATTGCCGAGGCTGCAAAGTACATCCTGTTTATGATTTTATATGACTACAGCAAATCTCACGCTAGCATCTTCAACCACAATGACATATTACGTCATGTGTTTTAAACATGTAATAACTAACTATTTCATTTATTACATTAGCTCGGCCAGCTATCTCAATTTTTCAAAAAAAATTTAACAACAAGCCAAAACATGTTTACTAGGTGGGACTGGACATATGTATTATTCTTTGTTTAACTTTAGCCATAAGCAAATGAGGGCGAATGTCCAAATAGGCACATAAAAAAAATAACAATAATGCATATGAAAAGATATTACCAAAGCAAAGAAAAAAAGTGCATGATAAATACAGATCATATATATGGTACATTGCTAGCAAATGATTATATGGTACCAAAAAAAATACTGATATACATATGATTCGGTAACTTGTTAAAGAATAATTGTTACCTTTGTCAGAAACATAGATTAACACAATACGTTAACTAATAGAAATATTTGTTACCTTGGTAAAGATTCAATTTTAGTGCCCAAACACGAATTCCTGGTACGTACACGTACCACGGTTTCATACATATATATATATATATATATATATATATATATATATATATATATATATATATATATATATATATATATATATATATATATATATATATATATATATATATATATATATATATATATATATATAGGGCTGATATATTTTATTAGATGCCCATAGATTCTGTTATTTTAATTTTTTTTTCTCTTTTCTTTTAACATTCCGGCTTATATATTTCATTAGATGCCGAGAGAAAAAATGATTTATATTTTTTTTAAAGTTTTTTTTTTTAAATGTATTTTTAACAATGCAATGTAGATAATTTCTTCAATTACATATTACTAGCGTACTAACAGTTTTTCGTACAAACACAATTTCCAGAGCAATTTACTCCTTTAGCGAATGAGGTGGCCACTTCAAACGGCTTTAAACTGAATTAAATAAGGAGTTTTGTCTGGACATGGCGAAAGGTTCTGTTTTAGCTTCCAACTGTACCGTAACCTACGCCAAACAAGGATGTTCACACCGTGATGCCTAATCCTGCTAGTAGTATGGGGTGAAGAATTTCCTTATAAGTCGGTGACAGGTGGTCCATCTCGGTCAATTTCATTAACCGCTTGGCAACTTGTTTATTATACGGGAGAGGTAGTGCTGGCATTGTAGACGTCCACGTGAAGTTCGCGAAGTAGGCTCGTTCTCTGATGAGTGTCCTTAGTCCGGTCACCATGGAATTAGGGGAAGTCCCGATACAACCATCTGCTGCAACAAAGATGTGGGCAAAGGACGTGGATCCGTCCGGGCATGATACATTGAAGCCGTCCTTGTCGTATCGTATCCACGAGCCATTGTTCAGTCTGCAATTGAACTAATTATTGTCAAAGGGATCAAGCTTATCCAGACAATTTTCACTTGTATGGGAGAGAGCACCGTCTAGCACTATACCTAACTCGCATGAATCCATTAAGTTTTTATGGAATTCAAATGAGTCAGCTGTACATATTTTTCTATCCATTGCGTCTGAACAGTGAGTTAATTGATTCAAGTCTTTAATGACCGTATATGTTTCCTTGTCTGGGGAAATCAATACGTGTCCTGTCAAACTGGATATTACTGGATTTGAGTGATTCGTCATGAAAGTCGGAAATGGTGATATCCTGTTAGATTGCCAGGCATCAGAAGAATCAAAGGGAATTGTAATCCTAATCTTGTTATTATTAACGCTTACTGTAATTAGGCTGTAATAAAATTCTAACCTACGTTCGCCTAACAAAGGAACATAGCCTAGTTTATCCCTTCCGTTCTCCAGAATTAACTTTAAGTAACTTATAGGCAACAAATGGGGTGACAGTACACCTTTAGTTGCTAACGTGATAGCTTCTACATAATCCTTGGATTTCTCAATGAAATGTGCAATTCTGTTATGTATGTGATCTATCTTTGAATCATAATACGTTAACGTTGCCAACAAATCCTGTACTTACATAATCTGAATGATATTATTTGAATGTTCATTTACTAAATCCATAATTTGATTGATCGAAGCTAACTGATTCCTTAGTTCTGACATAATCAGTTCATCTTCATGAGTCAAGAACTCAATTTCCTTATTTTGATTACTAATCTTAAGACGATTGGAAATTCCTAAACCTAAACTTGCAATAGACCCAAAGATGTTAAATGCAGCATAAATAAACGGATTTCGTCTTCTTTATGTTCGTGTCCTACAGTCCACATCAAAAGGTCATAAGCCAAAGTCTTATTTTTCAAGTCATCAGATAGCATCTCTGCAACTTTTAATGTCGATCCAAGCAAACTCTCTGTAGTCAAATGAAAATGTCTTCTATGCAACTCATCCAATGAGACAGAAAACCTTGAAATGGCGGTTCTTAAGCTAATGACATCATTCTCTGGAAGAAAAATTGCTTGCATATTCACTTCTACAACTACGTTGCTCGATGTAATAAAACCGTCTTCTTGTCTTTCAACTATAGTGCCATATCTAAAATCTATACTTTTAGTTTTAGAGCTCATCCCACACGAGAAAAATGTCTGAGCGAACAATATCACTCCCAACAACAAAAAATTCATCTTGGAAACCTGTAACGAGAAAAATATATGTAATTACTCCTGTATTAAGAAGAAAACTTTTAATCACACAAAATAAAGATTTTTTTCCCTCACTTCTTTCCCTCTCTCTCTTTTTTTTTTTTTTTTTTTTATTTCTTATGTGAGCTAATGGTACTATTCTCTCATCCGTGGGTTGGGATACGTTTTGAACTCTAAACCTATTGGCCGTTAATGTTTCCAAAATGTTAAATGGGCCTTCAAACTTAGGTGTTAGTTTATAATTGAGTCCTTTACGCACATTGATTTGTATATACACGTTATCACCCACGGTATATGTTTTAGTTGGCTTTGCTATTTTATCATAATTCCTTTTCATTATGATTTGTGATTCTTCTAAAATCTTTCGAAGGATATCATATCGACTTATACTTGCATTTATACATTCTTTTAAAGGATTTGATAGATTAGTTGTAGGCGTTAATACATGGAAAGGCGTTCTAACTGGGGTACCATACAATGCTTCATGCGGTGACATTTTAATTGATATATGATATGAATGATTCAGAGTACTCAGTGCCGCCGGTATTGCAATATCCCAGTTGGGGTCTGATCCCCCTAGTGTTACTCTTATTATATTTAAAATCTTCCTATTTGCTCTTTCCACTAGCCCATTCGACTCTGGGTGATATATCATGGTATTTATTTTCTTTATGCTAAGGAATTCACACAATGAGGTAAGAAAGTGATTATCAAATTTACCACCCGAGTCTGAGATTATCATGAGTGGAATTCCATGTTTACAAATGTAACACTCGTAAAACTTCCTAGCGCATTCAATCGCAGTTTTAGTTTTAAGCGCTATTAGTTCAGTATATCGAGTTAAAGCATCTATAATTACTAAGAGGTGCTTATTTCCTCTGTCTGACTCGTAAAATCCTGTTAACAAATCTAAATGTATTCTTTCAAAGGGTTGATTGGGCACGTGATAAGCCCCTAGGCTGACAGGTGTTTTCGTATGCCCTTTGTTTTCCTGACATGTGCGACAATTAGCTATGTGTCTTTTTATATCTGTAAGCATCGTATGCCAATAAAACAAAGATTTGGCTCTCTGTGACATTAATGAGAACCCCAGGTGTCCATGTAATGGATTTGAATGCAACCAATTCAGGACAGTGGAAATATGTGAGATTGGTACTACTACCTGGTCGTTAGTTACATGTGGTGTATTGCGGGTTTTCCTTGTCACAGTCCTACACAGAATATTATCTTTGATTATATAATTCTGCTGCTCATACTTTATATATCCCTTTTCCTTATGATTGCCTTTCAAAGCATATATTATTGTTTCTATTTTCTGATCTTTTCTTTGCTCAGTCTGTAACAATTCAGCGCTCCAGCCTAAATCTTCTTGTTCAGATATCGTTTTAACAATAGGCATGGATGTTGATATATCTATTAATTCAGCTAAAGGCTCCGTACAAGATGACACGGGGTTGTGTGATAATGCATCAGCAATGATATTTGCTTTCCCAGGTAAATACCCGATTCTTGCGCCAAAATCTTGAATGATCAAATGCCACTGAGTTCGTTTAAGGCTGTGGTTGAAGCCTTTAAAGAACTCGGTTAGTGGTTTATGGTCAGTAAGAACCTTAACGGGATAACCGTAAATTATGAACTTAAAATGCACTAGTGAATTAACAATAGCTAGCCCTTCCTTGTCTATTACTGCATACTTACTTTCGGAAGTTCTCAATTTTCGCGAATAGAAAGCTATCGGGAAAAATTGTTTATCATATTGCTGAAGCTATACCTCTCCTACTCCTAAGTCTGAGGCGTCTGTTGCAATGAAGAATTCCTTACCGAAGTCAGGAAATTTTAAGATAGGAGAACTACACAGTTCATCTTTCAAGGTATTAAACGCCTGTTGATGTTGCCCAGACCATATGAAATCTACGCCCGTCTTCGTAAGATCAGTTAAAGGAGCGGCTATTATTGAATAGTTGCGTATAAAACGCCTGTAATATCTACTACAACCCAGAAATTGCTGTATTCCCTTGACATTAGTAGGTATGGGAAAATTATGCATAGCCGACACCTTATCATGGACTACTTCAAGACCTTGGCTTGACACCATGAAACCCAAATATATTAATTCTGTTTTGAAAAACTCACACTTACTAATCTTTACCCTTAAGTTATGTTGTCTTAATCTCTGTAGTACTAGTTCTAACTTACGTAGATGTTCTTCTATGGTGTTGGAAAAGATTACAAGATCATCCATATAGGCATGCAATATATCCCCTAACAAGTCTCCGAACACTATGTTAATCATTCTTGTAAATGTTATAGGAGTACAACGTAAACCAAAAGGCATCCATAAAAAATCATAATGTCCCCTGGCTGTGCTGAAGGCTGTGTATGGGATTCTATCTTCTTCTAATGATATCTGGTGAAAGCCTTTAAGTAAGTCCAAACTGGTAAAATATTTATTCTGACCTCACAAAGACAAAATATTGTCATTACATGGCACTGGGAATCGATCAGGGATCGTCTCCTCGTTTAGACGACGGAAGTCGACGCAGATACGCCATGTTCGATCTTTTTTCGGTACAACTATTAAAGGAAAATTATAAGGGCTGTTTGATTTCCTAATGACTCCTTCTTCGAGCATTTTACCTACTTCATCATTTATTTCATTCTGGAATTTCATAGGGAGTCTGTACGAGGGTACATAGATAATTTTCTGCTTGTCCTTTAACCTTATTTGATGCTCGATCACATCTGTTTTTCCTAAGGATACATCCGTAGTGGAAAACACATCATGATATTTAGTTAAAAGTCCAAAAATTTTCTGCTAAATTTCTTCGTCTTGAATGTCTTTATTGATTTTATTTTTAATAGATCGCAAAAGGGATTCATCCACAACTGATTGAGAGTGATTGATTTCAGCAACGGTAAGAATACGATGTTTATAAACTTCTACATCCAAGATATGTTGATTTTTGTGAATTACTAAAGTGTTATTTATATGATTATAGACTTCAATATTACATTGTTGATGTGAGCCTACTGTATAAATAACTTGTGTGACAGACAATCCGTTAGTTTTCAAAGTGTCGGAAAGGATTAATATTTCAGATCCCGGTAATGTTTTCTTTATTTGCACTATTAAATTCGAAGGTAAGTTTGGCTCGATAGATTATGTGCAAGATGATATTACGGGTGAACGAGACTTCTGCTGGGTCGCGTATATTATTTCTTTATTAGTGAGACAAGTTATTGGTTCTTCAACGTACGTTACGGTTACATTTGTCGTCTCCTTTTTATCCAAAACTGATTTTAAGGTATTAGAAGACTTATAGAATTTCCCTTTGATATACACGCCGTGCTTGGCAGGGGCTAAGATAATGTTTTGATTTCCCATAGATGGGTATCCTATAATTACAGCTGGATACATATCAATGTTTTGTACAACAACAAATGTATCGGCAAACGTGCGTTTACCGACTTTGAATTGAACATGAGTTATGCCTATGACATTTAATTCATTATTTCCTATACCCGAGAGTCTAACTCTGGATTTTTCAATCGGAAAGTTCGAAAACAACAAAGGATGTGTCTTCAAATCAATGATATTACGTGGACTACCAGAGTAAAAAAATAACGTAAAGTATTTGTGTTCTAAATTTACAGCATATAAGGTTGGTCGTAACTCATTTTGGCTTATTATTGTATGAATTTGTTGCAAATCTACGGGAGCATGCACTGTTTTACTTAATTCGGTCGTGTGTTTCATAGGAAAATCTATTGCCTCACAATTATCTGATAAAACATTAAATTGATTATTCAATACTATTGATGTTGACATGAATGACCTTGACCCAACATCACTCTCTTCCCCTCTGGAGTTAACTATGTGGTATTTGCTTTGCTCTGCGCATTCTGAAAATTAGTCTGACCTTGCGAGGTTTGGTTTGACGACCCAGGCTCAGCGATATTCGAAGAAGTGTTTGTTTGCTTTGGACTCTGAACTGCATTGACATTTGGTTGTTTCTTCTTATTGTTAAAATGAGGATTTTTCTTTTTATTTCCATATGGAACTGACTGTGGAATTGACTATGTATTTCTGGGATTCTGTTGTGTCTTACGCGAGTAACACTGATTGTATGAATGTGTCGAACTATTATGAATTGAGCAGAATTTCGTTCTGCAGTCCGCGCTTAAGTGACCTTGACGTTTGCAATTATAACACGTCATTCCCGCTACTTGACTATTATTAACTACGTTCACTGTTTGTGGCTTTGTTTCATTCTTTGCAAAAACTTGAGTTAACACGGGATCGAGATCTGGACACTTAGACATGTGTTTTTTTATCTGTTTATATACATCCAATTCCGTACTTGCAGGCGTTACCTTTTTATCAAAGCACTGCACTAAAGCTTCAGGCAACATAAGTGTCATGCAAGTTAAATACATTAATCGTAAAAAATCTTTCACGGAGATGTTATCTCTAGTAACCCAAGTGGAATTACCTAAAATGTCCTGATATTCATTAAGCCCATCAGCTATGAGAGCTGCTCTCTCAATAACATTAAGCCGATTCATAGTGGCTTGATTAAGTGTATTTCTTAACGTTAATACTACATCCAAGGCTTCTTCACCCCCATAGACCGCGCGTAACCTAACTTTGAAATCATCCCAGGTAACTGCTTCTTGAAATGAAACACCTCTTAAATACGCACTCGCATCCCCCTTAGAAAAATCTATAAAACTTTTAGCTTCTTGTAATTATACAAAAGGGTCTACGATTTGTTTGGCATTTAAATGGGCATCGACGGATGAAATCCATGACTCCACATTTTGAGGCAAGAACCCATTGACTCAACCCTGAAAAGGAAGGATTGCTGACCTGGCATTTACAAGCGTCACAATTGGGGGAGGATTAGTCTGGCCTATGCCACTAGGTCCAAGGGTGGGGCTCACAGGGGGCTTCATGACTGCTGTATTTCTTTTCCTATCTCTTCGACCCCTTGCAATTCTATCAAAATATCTATATGAATACAGACGTCCACTGCGTAAAGGCATATGTATAATAAAATTCCACAAACAATGTTACTAATCCCAAGACATTTCCCGAGAATTTCTGAAAGAAAACCGAACACAAAGATATTTCCTGTAAATTTCTGAAAGAAAAAGGAATTAGCACAAAGAGAGAAAAAATTCTAGATGAGAATTCGGAGTTGAACACAGTTTCCTTTAATGAAAGGAAAATAAAAGATTAGCAAACCACTCACCCCAGTAATAATCGACTAACGACTCGTGATAACTACACTTCACTGCCAAAACTGGAATGAATTTAAAAAATTGTACTTAGCTTATATATGGTTCTGTGTGATGTCGTCCCATCCTCTCTCTCTCTTGATGTATGTTAGCGATGTATCGTTAGAGTTTCCGTTGAATGTAGTGCTTCCTGGATATGTTTTGTAAGCGTTGAACGTCAGTCCTTGGGTTTCCTAGGATGTTGATTGAAGATCCAGTTCATCAGTTTGTATGTATAACATTCATTAAATGTTATAGATTTCGATGGACTATGTTACTTAGTCAAAATTGTAGATACATTAACATTGAGTTCTTGAAGATCTTTCTCTGGTTTTTACAGCTTTATTTTGATGTCTTGAAGATCTTCCTCTAATTCTTAGAGTTTATTATTATAATCACTTGAAGATCTTTTTCTGATTCGTAGAGTTTAACCGCTGCCACCATTTATTAGTGTGCTACTTTTATAAGCATACATTGAGTATTTGTTGTTTAAGATGTTAAGTCTTGATAATGAAGTTCATATTAGTAACTTTAAAAAGTATTTATTCTCTAAAAACAACAGAGTTAAACATCTCCATCACAGGAGTGGAGCTGGTTTGGTCGGATGACCAATTCAGGTGAAGTATAGATATGAACTGCTTAAATTATCGATATCACAGATATCGTATGCTTAGTTGTCATAGCATTTAAACACAATATGGAAACTTTTACATTCTCTCTCGGAAGACACCTGCATCCGGTGACGACATAATCTTTCACACAATATGCATTGGTGTTGACGTTTCAGAAAAATGTTACATTGCCGAGGCTGCAAAGTACATCCTGTTTATGATTTTATATGACTACAGCAAATCTCACGCTAGCATCTTCAACCACAATGACATATTACGTCATGTGTTTTAAACATGTAATAACTAACTTTTTTTAACTTTGGGTATTCTGTATTTTAGTTGCAAAAGTCTTAAGAAGAAATGACTGAAATTATTTAAATTGTATTGTGTACATTTTTTCATACAATATTTAACTTTAATTCTTTTTTGTGGAGGTTGTGTTATTTTTTGGGTGATTTCTATATATATATATATATATATATATATATATATATATATATATATATATATATATATATATATATATATATATATATATATATATATATATATATATATATATATTTGTTGCATTTCTAATTAGCACATGCCATGCCTATTCTGGGTCGGAGTGTCCTCCATATATCATAGACTTGTGAGGGCGAGTGTGCACCTCATCATGAGAATTCCTCAAAAACCTATATAATAGTATGTTATTGGACAAGATTGCATTTTGGTAGCGAAGGGAGTTAGTTGCCTTTGAGCACTCAAGTTGACAAGTCCATCACCTGAGAGGGTAGTTGCGTACGATGAACTTACAAACGAAGCTTTTGTAATAAATGAAGAAAACCCATATTTTGACATCTCATTATCCGTCTACATAGGTCATATATATATATATATATATATATATATATATATATATATATATATATATATATATATATATATATATATATATATATATATATATATATATATATACAGTACATATATATGTATATATATATATATATATATATATATATATATATATATATATATATATGTATATATATATATAAATATACATACATATATACACATATATATATATATATATATATATATATATATATATATATATATATATATATATATATATATATACATATATATATATATATATATATATATATATATATATATATATATATATATATATATATATATACAGTACATATATATGTATATGTATATACATACATATATATATATATATATATATATATATATATATATATATATATATATATATGTATATTTATATATATATATATATATATATATATATATATATATATATATATATATGTATATATATATATATATATATATATATATATATATATATATATATATATATACATGTACAGTACATATATATATATATATATATATATATATATATATATATATATATATATATACATATATATATATATATATATATATATATATATATATATATATATATATATATATCTATATATATATATATACATATATATATATATATATATATATATATATATATATATATATATATACATATATATATATATATATATATATATATATATATATATATATATATATATATATTTATATATGTATATATATATACATATATACATATATACATATATATACAGTACAAATATATATATATATATATATATATATATATATATATATATATATATATATATATATATATACGGTATATACACTCCTACACACACGCATATATATATAT